>NW_026527445.1:300000-560674 GCF_022682495.2 Desmodus rotundus | reverse complement strand
GGAGAGAATCTGAAGAAGCCTGCAAGAGATAAGGAGACAGTTACCTACAAGGAATTCCCAAAAGATTGTCAGCTGATTTCTCAACAGAAACATTGGAGGCAAGAAAGGGCTGGGAAGAAGTATCCCAAGTGAAGAAATGCAAGGAACTCCCATCCAAGATTGTTCTATCAGCAAAGCTGTCTTTTCGAACGCTCGGGCAGATAAAGTGCTGCCCAGACAAGTTCAATTTGAAGGAGTTCATCAATCTCCAAGCCCTTATCATATGAAAAGATACAGAAAGTTGCCTAAGGAAAAAGAAGGTAAAAAAAAAAAAAATGCGAATAAAAATGGCAGCAAAGTCACATCTATCAACAACCTAACCTTAAAAGCAAAAATAAAAACACACTACGCAGACAATTCCAACAGGAACTGAATGGCAGAAATGGAGGTAATATGGAGGGTTATTAGCCGGGAGGGGGTGGACCCGACAACGGAGGGAAAAGGTACAGGGAATAAGAAACATTAATGATAGGAGCAAAATAGACCGAGGAGGTAAGGGCGGTATAGGAAGAGGAACGGGAATGGACATTATTGATACAGGAAAACAAAGGCGCGATGACCACAATACCCCTGGTTATTTTTCTTCTATGACTGTGTTCTGTCTTCCTCACTGGTTGTCCACTCTTTCTATTCCTAACTCTAGGCTCTCATCAAAGTCAGGTTTTTCTTTTGTTTTAACTTCAAAACTTAATTTTTATTTTTTAGCCATAAAACCGATTTTCATAAAACCCTTCTACTAGGTTTAATTTTTAATAGATATTGAATTTAATTTTATGTTTATTCAGTTATAATTGACTGCATTTCCTCCCCATCCCCTGCACCTCACCCTAGCCAGTCCCACCTCCCCCAGACACCTCAAAACTCCCCTTTGATTTCCTCCTTGTGCATTTTAGAGTAGTAGATCCTGTAGACCACTCTCCCCCTCTATCCCCCTCCCTCTCCCCTCTGACTATTGTACCATTGTTCTTAAAGTCGTATGTGTCTGTTTCTATTTTGTTTCCCCTTTTTCCTCAGTTCATTATGTTGTCCTTTAAAGGTGAGATCATTTGGTATTTCTCCCTCACTGCCTGGCGCATTTCACTTAACCTAATGCTGTCCAGTTCCATCCATACCATTTGCCAAAGTGTATCAGCTCCTTCTTTCTCTCTTCGGTGTACAGATTTCCATTGTGTAAATGTACCTAGTTTTTGGATCCACTCATTAGCTGATGGGCACCTAGTAGCCTCCAGCACTGGGCTATTGTAAATCGTGGTGCTATGGACATTGGGGTGCACAGGTTCTCTGGCATTGGTGTTATCAGTAGTTCTAAGGGTACAATCCCAGCAGTGGAATTTCTGGGTCAAACGGCTTTTCCATTTTTAGTTTGCAGAGGAAATTCCATACAGTTCTCCACAGTGGCCGCACCAGTCTGCATTCGCACCAACAATGTCCTGGTTGTCCCTTTTCTCCTCATCCTCTCCGACATCCGTGTCTTGCTTTGTTTATGTTGGCCACTCTCGGCTGTTGTGAGATGGAACCTCATTGTGGTTTAATTTTATAAACGAAGAACTCAGTAGAAGGAATCAAAAGCAGGATCGGGGGAGCTGAGGACCGCCTCAACAAATTCACTTTTTCTCTATACTTTCTTTCGAGTATTTATCGTTATTGTTCCTTTATTCGTGCAAGGGGTTTTCTATTACTCATCCATGCAGACTAGGATTATTGGGATTGTATTATGCGGTGGAGATTGCTGCTAAAATGCCTTGGAGAAAGACGACACAAGGTAAATTAGGCAGGGTCTCAGGCCTCAGAAAATGTGCAGCCCAGTGTAGCTCCGATGTTTAACGCCTCCTGCGGTCTTCTATTGCATACTATAACGTGTTCATTGGATGTTTCTTAAAGTCATTGGACAATAAGAAAGCAGAGTCGTCTTCTATTTAAAAACTAGTGGCAATCCCGTGTCACGCAATTGAATCAGCGCAATTATTATTGTCCCAAGTTCAAGGATCATAAATTCGAAGTCCATCTGCCTTTTCTCCCACTGCCATCTTTACACGTATTACAAGATTTTGATCCATCTTCCCCCAAAGTGTCTTTATCCTTCATCTCTTCCCTTGCCATTCTACTGCTAAAACTGCAGTTCCAAAGTAGTAGGAACATGTCAGCGATGGTCTCTACGTAACCCATCTGTCCTTGATTAAAGAATTTTGTATGAGAGGACACTGGGGTAGGGTTTGAGGGATGGGGGGAGGACATGCAGAAAATTGTAAGTGAATTTTTTTTTTTTCAGAGAGATCCCTGAAATAAAAACCCAACAGCCAGAAGCAAGAGGGAGTTGCGGGGAGATAATGAGGGTGGGGAAGGGGGCAGGGGTATCAGGAACATGTATAGGGAGATGTGGACAGAGCCAAAAGTGATGGGAAGATGGAGGATGGAACATGGGGATGGGTCTGGAGGGAGGCAGTGGGGGACTCACCGGAGTTAGAGGTGGTTTTGTGGGAGGTAGTATGGTCAAAGAGAAATGAAAAGTCTTTGCACTTGAATAATGTTTTCCTATATGAATATTTGAAACATCCTCTGTTCTTATCTGTACCTGAAGCCTAACATTTAACTTGTTAATGTGCATGTCCCTGTTCATATTTTGTTTCCTTTTTTCCTCAGTTGATGATGTTGTACTTAAAGGTGAGATCATTTGGTATTTCTCCGTCACAGCCTGGCACATTTCACTTAGCATGATGGTGTCCACTTTCCATCCATAGCATTGCATGGTTGTCTCTAAAAGACTCCCACCACATCATCCCCTATGAGGAGCCTTGGGAACTATGTCGTCTAACAACCTACTTTCACAGATAACAGGTCTTGGAAGTTAATTGATTGGTGTGTGCTCTGTTACTATGAGCACGATTGTCTCAGGTACATCTAACTGCTTTGTATGTCCATAGAGTCCTTGCAGTTTGGCTTCCTTTGCAAAACTATTTAAGATATGTGAGTAGTACGCTCATGTATGCTTGTGTATTCCCTTTGGTTTGGGTTTGCATCTAAATGAAAATTAATTGCTGATTCTTACCTGATGAATTCATTGTTCTGAATCAGGTTTATGCTTTAGACCACACTTACCATTTTGTTCATCCTAAGATCTTTTCTCTGAATTAAACCTCGTAGTATAAGACAGACTTCTCGAAATTCTCCTTAGTACCCCCCAGCCTATTACTGTGGTTTGGAAAGTGTTTCACTTACTGAAACAGGACCCTGGATTGTAAGAAAGCGTTGCTAGTATAGTCACCGTTTTCTCAAGCTTGGAAAGTGAAATGTTATGCTTCTGTAGATTATAAAGTTGAAATGTATATTTCCTAGGCTTTGGCCCTTTACACATTCCTTCTATGAATATTCAAGAGTCTCTCCATGTATCTACAAGTTGACGTAACATGGAAGTGCTTACCTTCAACGACCTCCCACGTTTGAAGCACTCTAGGAAGCAAAGTCATTAGGTCTTATGTATTTATATACATGAAGAATATTCAAATGATCTTTGACTAGGGCTTCCCAGAGAGTACCAACCCAGTATGTGTTATATATCACCTTATAAGGAGCTGGCACCAATACTTATAAAATTGTAGAAGAAATACAACGGTCCTATATAAATTTTGTCTTTTTCATGTGACTGTCTTGACGTGATAACTTTGCATGTTTTTTGACATATATTTTTCCCCTCTGTCATGAATGAGTATTGTGCATACGCTGTATTTCTTCCCTGAAAAAAAGCGCTCTACTGTTCATTTTTTCTGGAGTATGAACTGCTATCTAGGGATATTTCTCTGGCCTTCTCTGAATACTTTTTTCCCCGTAGTAACGCATACGATAGGATCAGGAAATGTCAAAAGGAAGAACAATGCCATATTCCACCAATGTTTATGGAAAGATGTGAAAACTGTGAGCAGGGTTAATGACGGTCTTTCTTACTGAATGGAAAAAATCTAGAGTAATGATTTTAAAAATATTGGTCTTTAATATTCATGGGCTGTTGTTAATTCATCAAAAATATTTCACACTTTACTTTTGGAGTCCCTGATTCTCCCATTTCCATTAAGTACGTGAAGTTTCTCTACACAAAACCACCTACACCTGGAAAAATACCCTACTTCATTTGGTTTCAAAGGGTCCCATGAAAAATGTAGGTTAATGTCAAGACCTCTTCACCATACAGGATGCCTACTGTGTCTACATATATTTGCTTCTCATCGTTAATGGAAGGAGTGAATTAATTTTTTCTTCCCTAGAGTGTACAATTTATTTCGTCCAATGATTTATTAATCCTAGAAGTTGGTTCTATGGGGTTGACACCTATGGTTCATGATTCCTTATGGATATGTTACAGCTTGACCTTAGAGCGGAGAGCAGCTTTACCACTTGTCATTATTTTTTTACTCACTTTGTGGTATGAGAGACAGTTTTTATCCTTTCTGATATTTACCAAAGTCCATATTTTCAAGTTTCCGATAATCAATACATCTATTGTCATTACAGAGAACATGCTTGGGACTGTTATTGTTGCAAAATGCACTTTGAATTGGGTATTCTCTGCTTAGAGTACTCTTCATTTTCTCCGGTTTTTAGAGGTAACCGCATGCCCTTTTACAATTTCATGAAGCAGAAGTAATTAAGGCCAAACTGACGGAATTTTAAATATGTCCAATTCATCTAGCAGGAAAGAACCACCAAAGGTAGTCGAAGCTATGTCTTCCATTTTAAGTAATGACGTGAGTGTGTCTAAAAAAATACAAGAAGGGGGGAGTTGATAAAAGTCAGAAGATAGTTGTAAACATACTTCATTACATCCCAAGTACAGAGGAAACCAGCAGTTCCAGAAAGGAAGAAAAATATCTACAGACTAGTTTTATGGAAGGGCATTTGAACTAAACCAAGAAAGGACTGCAGGGTGGAGACAAGGTGACGCGCTTACCCTTACAGAGCAAAATACTGTCATGCAAAGGAAAAAGTTAAGCTAGTATGCAGAAGCTAGATGCGTGATACTATTCTGGATTTAACGTAGCATGCGAAGGCCATGGTTCACATCATTTTTCCAAGTGTGAAAGCGACACAGACAGACTCTTACCTCACAGACACTAAATGCTTTCCCCTGACACGGTTTGTTCACTGGTGTCTTAACCTTCCTGGGACATCTGAAGGTTTCCTTGTCATATTCAGCCACGGATCTCGCAGTAGAATGTGCGCCACACATCGCAAGGCTCCTAAACTCTCTCAGGCTCTGTACCTGTGCTGCATTTTAATGCGATCTCGTGCTACATTCTGCATCACTAAATCTGCCACACCAACCAAGTTGTATTCTCTTTCGCCGTGCCTTAGCATGACTGCCTTCTAAATATGAACTTGGAGTGAACATGACTTCACCTTGACATCATGCTTTCTTTCCTTCAAATAATTTCAGTGCTTACCCAGTTTCAATTAACGGCATAACATCTGTTAAGGTCGTATTCTTCATCAAGGACATTTTTTAAGTCGGTGAAACATATGTTTTGCATATATTGTGTTATGCACACATATTTCCCTACTCTGGCTTGACAGTAGATTGGGAGAGGAAGAATTAAAGGATGTAAGAACTAATTCTAACACGGGAAATCATTGTTACTTGCCCCTTCAATATTCACCATCACCACTTCCCTTCTTTATTGCTGTCAGAAGGCATGTTTTTCGTGGGGAAAGCACTTTAAAAGTCTTCAGCACCGAGTTGCATTTTATCTATCCCAATCAGGGCCAAGTGTTTGTCACTTTCATGGTCTGCATTATAGATGTGAGGGGCCATGTGATCCCGGTCTGCAACTCAGGGCACAGAACCCAGTCTGCCAGGGTCACCTTTGGAAAAACTGTTTCTTTATCCGTTAAAAAGGAAAGCCAAGGTGCCACCACTTTCTTGACTCCCATTCGACAGCATGGAATGCTGATGCTGTATGTGGGTTAGAACAGCCATCTTGAGACCTGTAGGGAAGCCAAGGGACCACAACCAGTACAGTTAAGCCACGTGAGAAGTGTCAACAGCAGCTTTGTAGTTGCTTCCCCTTATTGTCGGCCAAAAAGGAAAACTATGCCACCTACTGAAGCATTAATTGTCTGCATCAGTTTGCTTATTACTCCCACAAAAGGTATTGAAAATGGAGCCATGCAGCATGTTTTGTAAACAAAACACTTTAGTTAGGTTTCGTCTCAAGAAGAAGCAAAGCATAAATCTCATGGATTAAAGCAAACACATATCTCTCACTTCTGAGTCTTCAGTTTAAGTATGATTTTTGTCGAGTCTCCTCATCTTGTCTTGGCTTGAATTTTGGTGGAAGGTAGAACTTTGGATTGAATGAGGTGTTTCCTCTGAGGGAAGGCAAGAATGAATGTGTATCCATTCAATAGAACATTTTTTGTGTAGGCAGCTGTCCCAAGTTAATGAGGAGTGACCGTAATTAGCGTTTCTTGCACGTTTACACATCACGTCCTCCTCTTGCCATTGATTGAGAACGTCACATAGCCAAGGTCAACATCATAGCAGCGAAATACGTTCTCGCAGCGGTAAGGGGTAAAGTGGAGAGGGAGCATTTTCTCTGAATAAAATTTACAACACATAATGTTAACTCTGGGATTATGGTGTTGCATAATTGGTTATATTCACTTTTATCGCTACTAAATCCAATATTATTACATGAAAAGATATTTATCTCACTATTTGTTTTGAAGGATTTCAGTTACTCGTCTTTAGAGAGAGGAAGTGAGGGAGAGAAACACCAAGACATGGTGGCCTCCCAGGCGCCCCCTAGTGAGGACACAGCCCACAACCCAGCCATGTGCCTTGACTAGGAATTGAACACCTAACCCTTTGCAAAATGCATTTCCTTCCTGGAAATGGTCATGCTTTCTGTCGCATCAGGCCTTTCACATCTGCTTATTCCCCTGGCTCCGTTATGATCTGCCATTATTCCTACCCGCCCTTTTCCCATCTGAAAGCCTGCTTACCCTCCACCCCCCATGAACTGACAGTGCTCATGCCTGACTCAGCTCAGATAGAAGTCCCTCTGAAGAGTCACCTTTCATCCTTGTCTTTCCAGTAGCCCGGGATCCACAAATATGTTTTTATTGCTGTATATATAGCGTGCGATGTTAATGATGTAAATACATGTCAATGTATTTCCCTCTTCCTGTATCAGACCACGAATGCCTTTGACTCAGAGATCATATCGTATTTATGTTTACACCTAACATAGAAGACACAACCTTGATCAGTAAATTAGTGGTGATCACTACAGGAATTAAATGCATCTAAATCTCACTCTCCCGCGAGTGCTGGGACCAAGAGTAAAAATCCTTGAGCCCTCCACCATTTCTCCACACGTTATATAGGTTCCAAGAAATTCAGCCAATGACATTGGGTTGAAAGAAATGTCCCAAACAGTTCAATGAAACTCGCAGTGTTGCAGAGGAGCAGCCATGGCTCCACAGGGGGTATCTAAGGAGATTAATGGTGGGCATAGAAGCTTCTGGTCATTTTGAACATCTACTGGTGGAGCTAAGCTACTCTTCCCTGCCCCTGGCATTTCACACTGCAGTCAGCAGCACAGATGGGGAGTAAATATGCTGAGAATCTTGAGGAGAGTGGCCAAAATACGTTGCCCTTCAGTACACTCTGACACTTGTTGTTTTCTCGTGAAATCTCACCCCTATGCATTTGTCATGTGTGAGAAACAAGCTCTTGATTCTGACCACAAACTCCTGAAGTATCTCCTAGGAGCTGGCGTTAAGTCCTGCACTTCAACTTGGAAACGCGGTGTGCCCAGGAGAACACCGATCAGGAGGGTGACCAGGAGCGAAAAGACAGCCAAGACTGCAGTGCATTTTCCTGTGTAATCCTCCCTTTGTGGTAAAATATCCCAGGGGCTCCCTTTCTTGATATGCTTCCTTTTTCTTTACAGAGGATTAGAACCATTTGTTTCATACAAGTTCACTATTTACTTGTTTGTTTCTCTGTTTATTTCTTTATTGCATAGACAACTCTAATATGTTGCTACACTATTATTCCTATAAAATTGTTGCTATACTAATACTCCCTGTGATGGAGGCCATCTGTCTCCCCTGGCCACGCGCCCACTGAGTTGCTGATTGGTCAGCTGTCCCTTGTGACGTCACAGTGCATATTCCCTCCTGCCATGGGAACACAGGGTCCCTTGGGGCCGGCCAGCAGGAACTGTTGGGGCAGGCCTTCAGGAGCGGCTGGTCCTGTGGCAGGAAGGCGGAGTATCCCCGCAGGCAGCGCAGCCTTGGGCTATAGGCTCTGAGCAGCAGACAGCAGTGGAGGACAAGGAGATGGAAGAGCCAGGGGTGGAGGAGCAAGAGGTGCAGGAGGAGGAGGTGCAGGAGCCTAGGATTGAGGAGCCAGGGAACAGCGGCGCACAGGTGAGCAGTAGCCTCTCAGGTCCTGCTGTTCCAAGTGAGTCCCCAACTCTCCCTGCCCCCCGCCCCCACCATACACGCCACAGCCAGGTTCCAACTTCTTACCCGCCGACCTGGGGGGTGGCTGACCCTCCAACCATCTTCCCCAGAAGCCACGCCCGCCCTAACCCATGGTCCCCCTTACCCGTGGTTCCCCCTTGGTCCCTGTCAGGATATCCAGTCCATCCCCGCTGCCTGGGACACGTCCACGGCGCTGAGGCGACTGCACAAGGAACTGGCGAACATCACGATCGATCCCCCGCCCATGTGCTCTGCAGGGCCAGTGGATGACAACACGTTCCAATGGAAGGGGACCATCATGGGACCCCCGGACAGCCCCTATGAGGGAGGGGTGTTCTGCCTAAACATACAATTCCCTCGAAATTACCCCTTCAGGCCTCCGGCGATTTCCTTCACCACCCCGATCTACCACCCCAATATCAACCGAAAGGGATATATCTGTGTCGATATTCTCAGGTCCCAGTGGTCTCCTATAATGACCATATCCAAACTCTTGCTGTCCATCAGCTCCTTGCTATGTGACCCCAACCCCAACCATGCCTTTGTTCCATCCATTGGGAGAATGTACCTAAAGGACAGGAAGGCATATGATACCATGGCGCGAGCTTGGACCAAGAAGTATGCTATGTGAGGGAGGGGCAAATGATAACCCCTCACCTCAATAAAACACCTGGCTGTTGAATGGGCTCTTCTTTGATTGCTTTCTGGGAGGAATCCTTTCCCTTCTCACATCTGCCTATGAGGGTGTGTGGAGGCCTGGTGGGAAGCAGTGTTTGGGGGAAGGGCAAGGTTGGGAGACGGGGTATTTTGAGAGAGGCTAGTAGTAATAAATATTTGACTGAAACACTTCTTTCCTGCTTCAGGATGGGAAAGCAAGAACAAGGGGGTGGTGGGATTAGCAGGCATCCTTTAGCACGCACAAGGTGGGTGAAACACTGGATGAAGAATAGGAAGATCATTAGGTATCTGGTTCATTCTGAGGTACCTGTGTCTTCAGGGTTTTTGCTTGGACCGACATGGAAGGTAAGCCACAGCCTCTTCTTTCAGGCCCACATTTAACTGTAGAAACATTAAGTGGATGAGGAGATGTCACAAAAGAAAACGAAGTCTTTTCTTCCAAGAATTCTCCACCCCCCCACACTACACTGCCCGCCTTTTTGACCCGTCTGCCACCCTCCACAGTCTGGGCTATATCCCCATTCTCAGGTCATGCTTATTGACAATAGAACACTTGTACAGGCTGCCCAAGTGCCCATGAGTAGATGAGTGGATAAAAGCACTGTGGTATGTGCACACAATGGAATAAATAGTACATGGAAATCTGTCCCTTTGTGACAGTGTGGATGGACCTGAAAAACCTTAGGCTCCGTGAAATAAGCCAGTCAGAGGACGACAAATAAATACCATAGGATCTCTGTCATAAGGAGCATCTAATGAACAAACTGAAGTAACAAGGAAAATGGGGAGAGGCTCCTAGAGAGCTGGCAGCCAGCTGTCAGAGGGGGTATGGGGTGCAGGCTAGGTGGGAAACCGGAAGGGAGTAAGAAAAGACCTTCCCAGATAACAGTATGGAGAAGACCAAGGGAAAAGGGGTGGGGCGGTGCAATAGAAGGGCGTGAAGGGGGACAGCGGGTGCTGCCAGAAGCAGACTTGAATGGGGTGGTGAACACACAATACAACATGCAAAGGTTGAAGTGTAGACTCCCACGCTGCAAACCTGCATAATTTCACTCACCTGTGTCACCCCCCAGTAAGTGCAATTAAAAAATAACAGGATAGGAAAGTTTCCTTTCTTTGTGTAAATCTTTTCTCTATGAAAGAGTGTCCTCAATCCGTTGTCAGTGGAGCACTCCTGCGACTGAGCAGCAGTTTGGGTCCTGCTGCCTGCCTGCTAGGCTAAGTGTTAGAGGCAAAGGTTGGGTGGGGAAGGAAAGGGGTTAGGAACACCAGGAAGACAGACGAGAGAGACGCCAATGAAAACCACAATGAGATATAACCTCACAAGGTGAAAATGGCCATCATTGGATACATCTAATCGCCACAAATGCTGGCAGGGTTTGAAAACAAAGGCAACCATTTTGCCCTGTGGGTGGGAATGCAGAATGGGGAAGTCACGGTGGAAAACATGTTTGCATTTCTTCAGGTAATGGAACTGCCTGTTGGTCCATCAATTCCATTGGTGTATTTATACCCTGAGAATCCACAAAGATGCGCCATGCTACAGGTCAACATTATAAATGAGTAAGAACAATTAAGTAATCAGCGCCAAGGAGTGAGAGGGTCAGAATTCAAAAGGCAAGAGTGGCTAAACTCAAATACCAGGTGTGCAGGGACTTTGAGCATCCACGTGAGAGAGGATTTAGAGCTATGTGAAAGGGGCAGATCCTGATGACCTGACTGACGGGAGAGATTTTCCAAATTCTGCTTTCATAACATTAGGGTGCTGATTCCTTGCAGGATTGCTCATTGGTGTCATGAGAAAGAGGCATCTAACAGCCTTTTCAGGACCTTGGGACCCTACAGGCAGTCTGTGTGGTCCCTTTTTGCACTCTATGTCTGAGTGAGGCCATCTTTTCATCATTTCCTTCAACCAAAACAATATCTTCCAGTAGTTTGTAGAAAGGAGCAGACATACGAATGCCTCTGTCTTCCTTAAACTGGCAAATAAAGAGATTTGCAGAAATAGAAAAAAAAAAACAAAAACAAAAACCGAAAAACCCAGGACACTACACTCATTAAATGTAGGTATTATTAATATATGCTGTTTACAATTTAATAAGAATCCATGGACATATTAGTAAATCTCTTTCCATGCATTAAATATATGCAAAGATAGATTGGGATAAACTACTGTGGGGGCTGAAAATGTTTAAGGCTTTTCCTTCCTCCTTTTAAGTTCTTCAGGCTGGGCTAATAACCAAATTGATAGAGGTGGGCTGATAGGAGAAAATGCAAGTTCAATAGACGTTCATGGGTAATTCACACTAGCATGACACATCCACGGGAATTCCAAAGACAGTGAGACAACACCGGGTTGCTGGGACATTTTGGACAAAGAAGAAAAGGCAGGGTAACATGGTACTAGATTTG
Organism: Desmodus rotundus; assembly: GCF_022682495.2. Taxonomy (NCBI): domain Eukaryota; kingdom Metazoa; phylum Chordata; class Mammalia; order Chiroptera; family Phyllostomidae; genus Desmodus; species Desmodus rotundus. The sequence goes on along the minus strand of NW_026527445.1, from coordinate 549,061 downwards.
GAGGAATGCGAAAGAGTGATTTACAAGCAGTTGAGGAAGCGCCAAGCACACAGGCCAGGGCCTTAGTTCTGGGTGAATCCGCAACAATGGGACGCAGCAGGTACTCGGCTATGTGGACATGCCTTAAGCGGTCTACTCTTCACACTTAGTTCCATTAGGCTGAGGACATTCAGCAGTTTCTCTGTCTGAGTCTCTAGGGCAGGAAAGGGAGGAAGACCCACGGTTCCGAGAGTGGTTTGTTTCTTGATAAATAGCTTACGATTCCTTTCCCAAAAAGCACTTTCAGGACGGCAGAATTTTCCCTTCACTACAGCTGTTGGAAAGAGAAGGTCCGGACAGAGGCGTCTGAGCAAACATGGTGAGCTTGGTTGGGAGGCATGTTATCAAGGGTGCACAGCGGGGAGCATTCCTTTGGTGTCCCTTTCCTTCCTGCACAGCACTTCAGGCAGACACCACCGGGTGGTCAGAGGTGAACTTTACTTACAAATTTCGGCCTCATAGCTTCACCCAAGTGGTTTGCAGTGCACATATTTTGGCTAAGACGATCACTAGCTTCCAGTTCCATCCCTGGATTCACGGTAGTGCAGCTGGTTTGCAGGCGTTCCCTTTCCAGGTGCCTTCTGCCAGGACCTCATAGTCTAATCTGTGATGTTCGGTGGTTTCTGTTCTACTACGAGCGAGTCACGTGTGTGGAGGATTTGACTTCCTTACGAATTGCAAATGAACAGATACAACAACTGATCCACGGGAGGTAAAGTAAATGGTAAAAACACGTGTTACTTTGACAAGGCAGATGTAGAAATAGAACTGAGTCTCACATGTGCATTTGTGTCTGAGAGCTGGGACTAGAGACCTGGGATGTGCAGAAAAGTTTATGTGGAAAAACCAACTGATTTAAACCCTCATTTTAAAAATTAATTAATTTATTTTATTCAGTTACAATTGTCTGGATTATCTCCTGTTCGCTCCCCCACCCCGGGCAAGTCCCACCTCACTACTCCCCTCTAACCTCCCCTTTAAATTTATCCTTGTGTCCTATATAGTAGCTCCTATAGAGTACTGTCCCCCCTATGGCGTCCCAATGCCCTGTGGCTACTGTTACAATGTTCTTAATTTCAATATCTCTGGTTATATTTTGTTTGCTTTTTCTTTTCTTGATTATGTTCCAGTTCAACGTGAGATCCTCTGCACCCCAATGTTCAGAGCAACACAATTTACAATAACCAAGTACTGGAAGTTACTTAAGTGCCCATCAGTTAATGAGAGGATCCAAAAAGTATGGTACTTTTAGACAATGGAATTTTACGCAGCGGAGAGAAAGAAGGAGCTAATACCCTGTGCAATGGCATGGGTGAAAGTTGTGGGCACTATGCTAAGTGAAATAAGGCAGGTGTTGAGGGAGAAATACTATTTAGGGCCCCTCGCCCGCACCGCTTTTTCTTTTCTTTTTTTTTCTTTTTTTTTTTTTTGCGAATTTTATAGGATTAATGCTGACAGCAAAGGGTAACCAATCTCCTGAGTGGAATTAAAGGCTCAATGAAGAGTCAAAGAGTCTGGGTACATGAATTATATGTTGAAGGGTAATGTGTCTAATTATATTTTCCAAATGATCTTAAGTAATCCATGCATTTTGAAAGGATATCTACCATTTGAAATGGACACTAAAGACTGCAAAATAGGCACGTGTGGAATCCAATGAGTTCTATAACCTAACAAAAATGTAGAAACAGGGATGATACACGAAACAGAACGAGGGTTGTCGCAAGGGAAGCGGCTGGGTGAATGGAAGAAGAAGGTGAAGGGATTACTGGAAGGACAGCTGTTCAGGATCCTTGGACACGGATCACAATGGGGGGGTGGCCAGAGGGAAGAGGAGCGGCAGCTGGGTGCAGGAGAGCAAAGGGGGAAGAGGGGTGAACAACTGTATTAGCAGAAACAACCCCCAAAATGTACATTAAAAACTAGTCCCTTCAAAACAACTTGGCCAATAATTGGCAGTGTTCCCTTCCCTCCTCACTAAACCCACCACAGAACTCTACCCACAGGAAGAACACATTGTGTCCTGGCTCCCGTTCCTGTGTCATGCTCTGAAATATTCCGAGAAGGTATTTCCGGGACATTGTCCGCACAGTTCCTGGATCTCCACTGAGAATTTGGCTTATTCAGGTAACTGGGCCACAGTCACTGGCAAAATGGGTCAGTTCACTGAGTTCCTTGTGGAGGCCAGGTAATGGAATCAAAGTACCTTGGAAGAAAGTGTAGCACTTCTGCTCTGAGTGAATGAGATTCCGATGTAAATACACATCATCCATGGCGATGAGAGAGGCAATTGTGAGAAGCAACTATGACTGCTGGGAACTATGCTGTGACTCCAAGGGGAGAAACAGTGTTAACACTCCATTTATCAAAATTTCAGTGTACTTGATGGTTTCATGAATGGTAATAATATTGCAAAACAAAGGATAGATCAGGTCCTTGGAGTCTTATCCATTGATTGAGAGTATAATTCAAATCGTATCTACCAGGTAACCCACTTTAGAATCTAAGCACATGCTTTCTATGAGAGAACTAAGGGAATGATATATACACACGTACATAATTCTTTCTATACGTCTACACATGCATTCTTTCAGAAAGAAATTAACATTATTTTGAAAAAGAATTGTATGTATCATGTGCATAGAAAACATGGAGAAAAACATTTTTTACACTCACCTCCTGACTGGAAATATTTCTCATCGAATGGAAATGTGTGTTTTTCAAGGGAGGGAACAAGAGGAAATGAGGAAACAACACTGGAAAAAAGTTTGTTCCTCTGCAGCCATATTTAATGTTTCCATTCGTTATTATATATGAAATAATAGAGAATGCTTGAATATCACTTGCAAACTGAGAACTGACTTTCTTTTAACTTTCAAACTGAAAGACATTCGGTGAAATATAAACTTACCATGAGGAGAAATATCTGGGGATAGGAGAAGAAATATATTTGTATGCAGTTTTCCTTTCTCACACGTGACAAAACAGACAGACGTGACATTTGTTCCGTCCTGGGATTCAGCGAAAGGCAAATACCCATTAGGTCTGATTCTATATTTCACCAATTGCGTGGATATCCAAGACATTATCGTCGCAATATTGATTCCAGTATGGCAGTGGTAAATGTTACGTGTGTCATCCCGAGCTGTGCTGAGTCAGTCCATGTTAGATTTACTCCGAGGAAACGTCATTGCTAGAAAATGTACATTTTCCCTTTCCACAGACAAGTGCTTGACAAGAAATAGTCTGGCTAGTACGACAGCAGCAAGTGAACGACTGGGTCTTTCGTCCTGAGCAGCTATGAAGACGAACCTATTGTTCACTTGATGTACACAGCATCACAGTACCTCTTCAATAGGCATATTTCATGTGGGAACATGGAGATAAGGCCTCAATCGAAGGATTTTGTAAAAATAAAACACTTGTTAAACGCCTGAGCCCTTGTTTTGGGTATGATAATTGAATGTCATCTCTGTTCTTGATTTTGTCAGAAAAGGACAGGCTACCCTTTACATTCTTGACATCTCTCAGGATTAGGAAGTAAGCCTCCAATTCTGCTCTTCTCATCACTGTGCTTGCACCTGGTATGACCATTCTTGTCTTCAACCATTGTTTTCCTTCTTGGAAACAGTCTCTGGAGGCTACTCTCATTGTCACTTCCGTCTTAGAGCAGACAGGAGACTAGGCAGGGAATGTCTTAAAATGGGATAGTACAGGGAACCGAATGAAGGCTCCTGTCTTCCATATTACGAAACCACTTAGCTAGGGTGACTTAACACACAGAAACCTATGGAAGATTCAATAGAATAATAAACTTCTCCTTTATTACTCCCTCCAGTCATATTAACAATATTACACATCACATTTTTTTAACCGTTTGGGGTTTGTTAGAGACAGAAACATCAATCTGAGAGTGAAGCATCAATCATTGCCTCTCATTCACAGCCCACGTGGGGACCGAACCTGCATCCAGGGCACGTGCCCTATGGCAATCAAACCAGCACCTTCTGACTGTGTAGGGTGACACAAAACCGATGTAGCCACACCTGGGAGGGCTAAATATCCCTTACCTCTACGCTATGGTGAAGAAAAGTAGGGCTTTGGAGGCACCCGGGACTGCCTTCATCACAGTCTCGTGATGCAGCTTTCAATAATTTTGTATCTCTTTGAGCCTCAAGTTTCTGATTGGCAAAATAAAATAAATTATACTTCGTCCAAGAAATGGTTTTGAAGTCTCAGTGAGAAAATGTTATTTGGAAACAGTAACTATCCACCCAATAATTCTAGGCTTTATGGAAATAGTAATAAATATTTCCTCCCTCAACAAATTGCAGTACCATTGGAAAGACACTAGAGTCACCTCTGGCGAAGACACAGGCATACGTAGATGCCCTTTCCCTCCTCACACAGCCAAAACAAGGAGAGCAATGAATTTAAAAACAAAAACCAGCCAGAAAAGGGCAGAAAATGGAACTGGATGAGAGTCCAACAACCAAGGAGTTACAGACTAAACATTCACACAGACCAGTAGGAGGGGTAGAAGCGGCAAGTAGGGGTGGAGAGGACTCGCAGCAGGAAGGTGGCTGGAGAACTGGGACGGGAGAGGCGGCCCTGGCAGACAGGTGGCTGGTGGACCAGGCAAGGCAGCAGCTCCAGAGCGAGGGGTAGCATATTTGCTAGCAGATCAATGGAGATGAACAACGGTGGAGCGAAATGGACGACGCAAGCCAGGGCTCCAGCGCAGCTAAATAAAACCTCAAACCTCTGCTTGGAAACACCTGAGGGGTTTGCAGCAGCACAGAACACTCTCAGCCTCACAGGAGAGTTCCTTGGAGAGACACACAGAGTCCGAGAATGTATACAAAACCACTCCCCTCAGAATCAGCTTCACATGGGACTGTTTTGATTGTGGGTAGTAGGGGAAGTGACTGAAAGCCAGCAGAGAGCTAGGCAAGCAGCATCGTTCCCTGTCACACCCCTCCCCAAAATACGGCTCACAGCACGGCCAAGTGGGCTGCCCTAATGAAACCCTAAGGCTCTGCCCATTACCACATAAGAGGCACTCTGAAACAAACAACCAAAAACACATGGCCCAAATGAAAGAAGAGATCAAAGCTCCGACAAAAATGCAGCTAAGTGATGAAGGGTTAGCCAGCCTACCAGAGGCACAGTTCCAAATGCTGGTCGTTGTGATGCTCAGCAATTGGCTGAGTATGGTCACAACATAGAGGAACAAGTGCAGCCTAGGAAAAGTGAAATAGAGGAACATGTTCAGGGAACCAACACGGACGGGAAGGAAAGCGGGACTGAGACGAACAGTTTGGAGCAGAAGGAAGAAAAACACATTCAACCAGAACAGAATGAAGAAACAACGATTCAAATCATTGAGGAGAGTCTTAGGAACCTCCAGGGTAATTCTAAGTGGTCCAACATCCAAATCATAGTGGTGGCAGGAGGACAAGAGGAAGAACAAGAAATGGAGACATTCTTTGAAAAGTGAATGAAGGACAACTTCCCCTATCTGGCACAAGAAACAGCCTTCCAGGAAGTCCAGGAAGCCCAGAGAGTCCCAAGGCAGTTGGACCCAAAGAGGAACAACCAAGGCACAGCACAATTACATTGCCCGAGATTAAAGATAAGGAGAGAATCTGAGAAGCTGCAAGAGATAAGGAGACAGTTACCTACAAAGGAATTCCCAAAAGATTGTCAGCTGATTTCTCAACAGAAACATTGGAGGCAAGAAAGGGCTGGGAAGAAGTATCCCAAGTGAAGAAATGCAAGGAACTCCATCCAAGATTGTTCTATCCAGCAAAGCTGTCTTTTCGAACGCTCGGGCAGATAAAGTGCTGCCCAGACAAGTTCAATTTGAAGGAGTTCATCATCTCCAAGCCCTTATCATATGAAAAGATACAGAAAGTTGCCTAAGGAAAAAGAAGGTAAAAAAAAAAAATGCGAATAAAATGGCAGCAAAGTCACATCTATCAACAACCTAACCTTAAAAGCAAAAATAAAAACACACTACGCAGACAATTCCAACAGGAACTGAATGGCAGAAATGGAGGTAATATGGAGGGTTATTAGCGGGAGGGGGTGGACCGACAACGGGGGAAAAGGTACAGGGAATAAGAAACATTAATGATAGGAGCAAAATAGACCGGAGGAGGTAAGGGCGGTATAGGAAGAGGAACGGGAATGACATTATTGATACAGGAAAACAAAGGCAGCGATGACACAATACCCCTGGTTATTTTTCTTCTATGACTGTGTTCTGTCTTCCTCACTGGTTTCCACTCTTTCTATTCCTAACTCTAGGCTCTCATCAAAGTCAGGTTTTTCTTTTGTTTTAACTTCAAAACTTAATTTTTATTTTTTAGCCATAAAACACGATTTTCATAAAACCCTTCTACTAGGTTTAATTTTTAATAGATATTGATTTAATTTTATGTTTATTCAGTTATAATTGACTGCATTTCCTCCCCATCCCTGCACCTCACCCTAGCCAGTCCCACCTCCCCCAGACACCTCAAAACTCCGCTTTGATTTTCTCCTTGTGCATTTTAGAGTAGTAGATCCTGTAGACCACTCTCCCCTCTATCCCCTCCCTCTTCCCCTCTGACTATTGTACCATTGTTCTTAAAGTCGTATGTGTCTGTTTCTATTTTGTTTCCCTTTTTCCTCAGTTCATTATGTTGTCCTTAAAGGTGAGATCATTTGGTATTTCTCCCTCACAGCCTGGCGCATTTCACTTAACCTAATGCTGTCCAGTTCCATCCATACCATTGCAAAGTGTATCAGCTCCTTCTTTCTCTCTTCGGTGCAGATTTCCATTGTGTAAATGTACCATAGTTTTTGGATCCACTCATTAGCTGATGGGCACCTAGGTAGCCTCCAGCACTGGGCTATTGTAAATCGTGGTGCTATGGACATTGGGGTGCACAGGTTCTCTGGCATTGGTGTTTCAGTGTTCTAAGGGTACAATCCCAGCAGTGGAATTTCTGGGTCAAACGGCTTTTCCATTTTTAGTTTGCAGAGGAAATTCCATACAGTTCTCCACAGTGGCCGCACCAGTCTGCATTCGCACCAACAATGTCCTGGTTGTCCCTTTTCTCCTCATCCTCTCCGACATCCGTGTCTTGCTTTGTTTATGTTGGCCACTCCGGCTGTTGTGAGATGGAACCTCATTGTGGTTTAATTTTATAAACGAAGAACACAGTAGAAGGAATCAAAAGCAGGATCGGGGGAGCTGAGGACCGCCTCAACAAATTCACTTTTCTCTATACTTTCTTTCGAGTATTTATCGTTATTGTTCCTTTATTCGTGCAAGGGGTTTTCTATTACTCATCCATGCAGACTAGGATTATTGGGATTGTATTATGCGGTGGAGATTGCTGCTAAAATGCCTTGGAGAAAGACGACAAAGGTAAATTAGGCAGGGTCTCAGGCCTCAGAAAATGTGCAGCCCAGTGTAGCTCCGATGTTTAACGCCTCCTGCGGTCTTCTATTGCATACTATAACGTGTTCATTGGATGTTTCTTAAAGTCATTGGACAATAAGAAGCAGAGTCGTCTTCTATTTAAAAACTAGTGGCAATCCCGTGTCACGCAATTGAATCAGCGCAATTATTATTGTCCCAAGTTCAAGGATCATAAATTCGAAGTCCATCTGCCTTTTCTCCCACTGCCATCTTTACACGTATTACAAGATTTTGATCCATCTTCCCCAAAGTGTCTTTATCCTTCATCTCTTCCCTTGCCATTCTACTGCTAAAACTGCAGTTCCAAAGTAGTAGGAACATGTCAGCGATGGTCTCTACGTAACCCATCTGTCCTTGATTAAAGAATTTTGTATGAGAGACACTGGGGTAGGGTTGAGGGATGGGGAGACATGCAGAAAATTGTAAGTGAATTTTTTTTTTTTCAGAGAGACCCTGAAATAAAACCCAACAGCCAGAAGCAAGAGGGAGTTGCGGGGAGATAATGAGGGTGGGGAAGGGGGCAGGGGTATCAGGAACATGTATAGGGAGATGTGGACAGAGCCAAAAGTGATGGGAAGATGGAGGATGGAACATGGGGATGGGTCTGGAGGGAGGCAGTGGGGACTCACCGGAGTTAGAGGTGGTTTTGTGGGAGGTAGTATGGTCAAAGAGAAATGAAAAGTCTTTGCATTGAATAATGTTTTCCTATATGAATATTTGAAAACATCCTCTGTTCTTATCTGTACCTGAAGCCTAACATTTAACTTGTTAATGTGCATGTCCCTGTTCATATTTTGTTTCCTTTTTTCCTCAGTTGATGATGTTGTACTTAAAGGTGAGATCATTTGGTATTTCTCCGTCACAGCCTGGCACATTTCACTTAGCATGATGGTGTCCACTTCCATCCATAGCATTGCATGGTTGTCTCTAAAAGACTCCCACCACATCATCCCTATGAGGAGCCTTGGGAACTATGTCGTCTAACAACCTACTTTCACAGATAACAGGTCTTGGAAGTTAATTGATTGGTGTGTGCTCTGTTACTATGAGCACGATTGTCTCAGGTACATCTAACTGCTTTGTATGTCCATAGAGTCCTTGCAGTTTGGCTTCCTTTGCAAACTATTTAAGATATGTGAGTATGTACGCTCATGTATGCTTGTGTATTCCTTTGGTTTGGGGTTTGCATCTAAATGAAAATTAATTGCTGATTCTTACCTGATGAATTCATTGGTTCTGAATCAGGTTTATGCTTTAGACCACACTTACCATTTTGTTCATCCTAAGATCTTTTCTCTGAATTAAACCTCGTAGTATAAGACAGACTTCTCGAAATTCTCCTTAGTACCCCCAGCCTATTACTGTGGTTTGGAAAGTGTTTCACTTACTGAAACAGGACCCTGGATTGTAAGAAGCGTTGCTAGTATAGTCACCGTTTTCTCAAGGCTTGGAAAGTGAAATGTTATGCTTCTGTAGATTATAAAGTTGAAATGTATATTTCCTAGGCTTTGGCCCTTTACACATTCCTTCTATGAATATTCAAGAGTCTCTCCATGTATCTACAAGTTGACGTAACATGGAAGTGCTTACCCTTCAACGACCTCCCACGTTTGAAGCACTCTAGGAAGCAAGTCATTAGGTCTTATGTATTTATATACATGAAGAATATTCAAATGATCTTTGACTAGGGCTTCCCAGAGAGTACCAACCCAGTATGTGTTATATATCACATTATAAGGAGCTGGCACCAATACTTATAAATTGTAGAAGAAATACAACGGTCCTATATAAATTTTGTCTTTTTCATGTGACTGTCTTGACGTGATAACTTTGCATGTTTTTTGACATATATTTTTCCCCTCTGTCATGAATGAGTATTGTGCATACGCTGTATTTCTTCCCTGAAAAAAAGCGCTCTCCTGTTCATTTTTTCTGGAGTATGAACTGCTATCTAGGGATATTTCTCTGGCCTTCTCTGAATACTTTTTTCCCCGTAGTAACGCATACGATAGGATCAGGAAATGTCAAAAGGAAGAACAATGCCATATTCCACCAATGTTTATGGAAAGATGTGAAAACTGTGAGCAGGGTTAATGACGGTCTTTCTTACTGAATGGAAAAAATCTAGAGTAATGATTTTAAAAATATTGGTCTTTAATATTCATGGGCTGTTGTTAATTCATCAAAAATATTTCACACTTTACTTTTGGAGTCCCTGATTCTCCCATTTCCATTAAGTACGTGAAGTTTCTCTACACAAAACCACCTACACCTGGAAAAATACCCTACTTCATTTGGTTTCAAAGGGTCCCATGAAAAATGTAGGTTAATGTCAAGACCTCTTCACCATACAGGATGCCTACTGTGTCTACATATATTTGCTTCTCATCGTTAATGGAAGGAGTGAATTAATTTTTTCTTCCCTAGAGTGTACAATTTATTTCGTCCAATGATTTATTAATCCTAGAAGTTGGTTCTATGGGGTTGACACCTATGGTTCATGATTCCTTATGGATATGTTACAGCTTGACCTTAGAGCGGAGAGCAGCTTTACCACTTGTCATTATTTTTTTACTCACTTTGTGGTATGAGAGACAGTTTTTATCCTTTCTGATATTTACCAAAGTCCATATTTTCAAGTTTCCGATAATCAATACATCTATTGTCATTACAGAGAACATGCTTGGGACTGTTATTGTTGCAAAATGCACTTTGAATTGGGTATTCTCTGCTTAGAGTACTCTTCATTTTCTCCGGTTTTTAGAGGTAACCGCATGCCCTTTTACAATTTCATGAAGCAGAGGTAATTAAGGCCAAACTGACGGAATTTTAAATATGTCCAATTCATCTAGCAGGAAAGAAACACCAAAGGTAGTCGAAGCTATGTCTTCCATTTTAAGTAATGACGTGAGTGTGTCTAAAAAAATACAAGAAGGGGGGAGTTGATAAAAGTCAGAAGATAGTTGTAAACATACTTCATTACATCCCAAGTACAGAGGAAACCAGCAGTTCCAGAAAGGAAGAAAAATATCTACAGACTAGTTTTATGGAAGGGCATTTGAACTAAACCAAGAAAGGACTGCAGGGTGGAGACAAGGTGACGCGCTTACCCTTACAGAGCAAAATACTGTCATGCAAAGGAAAAAGTTAAGCTAGTATGCAGAAGCTAGATGCGTGATACTATTCTGGATTTAACGTAGCATGCGAAGGCCATGGTTCACATCATTTTTCCAAGTGTGAAAGCGACACAGACAGACTCTTACCTCACAGACACTAAATGCTTTCCCCTGACACGGTTTGTTCACTGGTGTCTTAACCTTCCTGGGACATCTGAAGGTTTCCTTGTCATATTCAGCCACGGATCTCGCAGTAGAATGTGCGCCACACATCGCAAGGCTCCTAAACTCTCTCAGGCTCTGTACCTGTGCTGCATTTTAATGCGATCTCGTGCTACATTCTGCATCACTAAATCTGCCACACCAACCAAGTTGTATTCTCTTTCGCCGTGCCTTAGCATGACTGCCTTCTAAATATGAACTTGGAGTGAACATGACTTCACCTTGACATCATGCTTTCTTTCCTTCAAATAATTTCAGTGCTTACCCAGTTTCAATTAACGGCATAACATCTGTTAAGGTCGTATTCTTCATCAAGGACATTTTTTAAGTCGGTGAAACATATGTTTTGCATATATTGTGTTATGCACACATATTTCCCTACTCTGGCTTGACAGTAGATTGGGAGAGGAAGAATTAAAGGATGTAAGAACTAATTCTAACACGGGAAATCATTGTTACTTGCCCCTTCAATATTCACCATCACCACTTCCCTTCTTTATTGCTGTCAGAAGGCATGTTTTTCGTGGGGAAAGCACTTTAAAAGTCTTCAGCACCGAGTTGCATTTTATCTATCCCAATCAGGGCCAAGTGTTTGTCACTTTCATGGTCTGCATTATAGATGTGAGGGGCCATGTGATCCCGGTCTGCAACTCAGGGCACAGAACCCAGTCTGCCAGGGTCACCTTTGGAAAAACTGTTTCTTTATCCGTTAAAAAGGAAAGCCAAGGTGCCACCACTTTCTTGACTCCCATTCGACAGCATGGAATGCTGATGCTGTATGTGGGTTAGAACAGCCATCTTGAGACCTGTAGGGAAGCCAAGGGACCACAACCAGTACAGTTAAGCCACGTGAGAAGTGTCAACAGCAGCTTTGTAGTTGCTTCCCCTTATTGTCGGCCAAAAAGGAAAACTATGCCACCTACTGAAGCATTAATTGTCTGCATCAGTTTGCTTATTACTCCCACAAAAGGTATTGAAAATGGAGCCATGCAGCATGTTTTGTAAACAAAACACTTTAGTTAGGTTTCGTCTCAAGAAGAAGCAAAGCATAAATCTCATGGATTAAAGCAAACACATATCTCTCACTTCTGAGTCTTCAGTTTAAGTATGATTTTTGTCGAGTCTCCTCATCTTGTCTTGGCTTGAATTTTGGTGGAAGGTAGAACTTTGGATTGAATGAGGTGTTTCCTCTGAGGGAAGGCAAGAATGAATGTGTATCCATTCAATAGAACATTTTTTGTGTAGGCAGCTGTCCCAAGTTAATGAGGAGTGACCGTAATTAGCGTTTCTTGCACGTTTACACATCACGTCCTCCTCTTGCCATTGATTGAGAACGTCACATAGCCAAGGTCAACATCATAGCAGCGAAATACGTTCTCGCAGCGGTAAGGGGTAAAGTGGAGAGGGAGCATTTTCTCTGAATAAAATTTACAACACATAATGTTAACTCTGGGATTATGGTGTTGCATAATTGGTTATATTCACTTTTATCGCTACTAAATCCAATATTATTACATGAAAAGATATTTATCTCACTATTTGTTTTGAAGGATTTCAGTTACTCGTCTTTAGAGAGAGGAAGTGAGGGAGAGAAACACCAAGACATGGTGGCCTCCCAGGCGCCCCCTAGTGAGGACACAGCCCACAACCCAGCCATGTGCCTTGACTAGGAATTGAACACCTAACCCTTTGCAAAATGCATTTCCTTCCTGGAAATGGTCATGCTTTCTGTCGCATCAGGCCTTTCACATCTGCTTATTCCCCTGGCTCCGTTATGATCTGCCATTATTCCTACCCGCCCTTTTCCCATCTGAAAGCCTGCTTACCCTCCACCCCCCATGAACTGACAGTGCTCATGCCTGACTCAGCTCAGATAGAAGTCCCTCTGAAGAGTCACCTTTCATCCTTGTCTTTCCAGTAGCCCGGGATCCACAAATATGTTTTTATTGCTGTATATATAGCGTGCGATGTTAATGATGTAAATACATGTCAATGTATTTCCCTCTTCCTGTATCAGACCACGAATGCCTTTGACTCAGAGATCATATCGTATTTATGTTTACACCTAACATAGAACACACAACCTTGATCAGTAAATTAGTGGTGATCACTACAGGAATTAAATGCATCTAAATCTCACTCTCCCGCGAGTGCTGGGACCAAGAGTAAAAATCCTTGAGCCCTCCACCATTTCTCCACACGTTATATAGGTTCCAAGAAATTCAGCCAATGACATTGGGTTGAAAGAAATGTCCCAAACAGTTCAATGAAACTCGCAGTGTTGCAGAGGAGCAGCCATGGCTCCACAGGGGGTATCTAAGGAGATTAATGGTGGGCATAGAAGCTTCTGGTCATTTTGAACATCTACTGGTGGAGCTAAGCTACTCTTCCCTGCCCCTGGCATTTCACACTGCAGTCAGCAGCACAGATGGGGAGTAAATATGCTGAGAATCTTGAGGAGAGTGGCCAAAATACGTTGCCCTTCAGTACACTCTGACACTTGTTGTTTTCTCGTGAAATCTCACCCCTATGCATTTGTCATGTGTGAGAAACAAGCTCTTGATTCTGACCACAAACTCCTGAAGTATCTCCTAGGAGCTGGCGTTAAGTCCTGCACTTCAACTTGGAAACGCGGTGTGCCCAGGAGAACACCGATCAGGAGGGTGACCAGGAGCGAAAAGACAGCCAAGACTGCAGTGCATTTTCCTGTGTAATCCTCCCTTTGTGGTAAAATATCCCAGGGGCTCCCTTTCTTGATATGCTTCCTTTTTCTTTACAGAGGATTAGAACCATTTGTTTCATACAAGTTCACTATTTACTTGTTTGTTTCTCTGTTTATTTCTTTATTGCATAGACAACTCTAATATGTTGCTACACTATTATTCCTATAAAATTGTTGCTATACTAATACTCCCTGTGATGGAGGCCATCTGTCTCCCCTGGCCACGCGCCCACTGAGTTGCTGATTGGTCAGCTGTCCCTTGTGACGTCACAGTGCATATTCCCTCCTGCCATGGGAACACAGGGTCCCTTGGGGCCGGCCAGCAGGAACTGTTGGGGCAGGCCTTCAGGAGCGGCTGGTCCTGTGGCAGGAAGGCGGAGTATCCCCGCAGGCAGCGCAGCCTTGGGCTATAGGCTCTGAGCAGCAGACAGCAGTGGAGGACAAGGAGATGGAAGAGCCAGGGGTGGAGGAGCAAGAGGTGCAGGAGGAGGAGGTGCAGGAGCCTAGGATTGAGGAGCCAGGGAACAGCGGCGCACAGGTGAGCAGTAGCCTCTCAGGTCCTGCTGTTCCAAGTGAGTCCCCAACTCTCCCTGCCCCCCGCCCCCACCATACACGCCACAGCCAGGTTCCAACTTCTTACCCGCCGACCTGGGGGGTGGCTGACCCTCCAACCATCTTCCCCAGAAGCCACGCCCGCCCTAACCCATGGTCCCCCTTACCCGTGGTTCCCCCTTGGTCCCTGTCAGGATATCCAGTCCATCCCCGCTGCCTGGGACACGTCCACGGCGCTGAGGCGACTGCACAAGGAACTGGCGAACATCACGATCGATCCCCCGCCCATGTGCTCTGCAGGGCCAGTGGATGACAACACGTTCCAATGGAAGGGGACCATCATGGGACCCCCGGACAGCCCCTATGAGGGAGGGGTGTTCTGCCTAAACATACAATTCCCTCGAAATTACCCCTTCAGGCCTCCGGCGATTTCCTTCACCACCCCGATCTACCACCCCAATATCAACCGAAAGGGATATATCTGTGTCGATATTCTCAGGTCCCAGTGGTCTCCTATAATGACCATATCCAAACTCTTGCTGTCCATCAGCTCCTTGCTATGTGACCCCAACCCCAACCATGCCTTTGTTCCATCCATTGGGAGAATGTACCTAAAGGACAGGAAGGCATATGATACCATGGCGCGAGCTTGGACCAAGAAGTATGCTATGTGAGGGAGGGGCAAATGATAACCCCTCACCTCAATAAAACACCTGGCTGTTGAATGGGCTCTTCTTTGATTGCTTTCTGGGAGGAATCCTTTCCCTTCTCACATCTGCCTATGAGGGTGTGTGGAGGCCTGGTGGGAAGCAGTGTTTGGGGGAAGGGCAAGGTTGGGAGACGGGGTATTTTGAGAGAGGCTAGTAGTAATAAATATTTGACTGAAACACTTCTTTCCTGCTTCAGGATGGGAAAGCAAGAACAAGGGGGTGGTGGGATTAGCAGGCATCCTTTAGCACGCACAAGGTGGGTGAAACACTGGATGAAGAATAGGAAGATCATTAGGTATCTGGTTCATTCTGAGGTACCTGTGTCTTCAGGGTTTTTGCTTGGACCGACATGGAAGGTAAGCCACAGCCTCTTCTTTCAGGCCCACATTTAACTGTAGAAACATTAAGTGGATGAGGAGATGTCACAAAAGAAAACGAAGTCTTTTCTTCCAAGAATTCTCCACCCCCCCACACTACACTGCCCGCCTTTTTGACCCGTCTGCCACCCTCCACAGTCTGGGCTATATCCCCATTCTCAGGTCATGCTTATTGACAATAGAACACTTGTACAGGCTGCCCAAGTGCCCATGAGTAGATGAGTGGATAAAAGCACTGTGGTATGTGCACACAATGGAATAAATAGTACATGGAAATCTGTCCCTTTGTGACAGTGTGGATGGACCTGAAAAACCTTAGGCTCCGTGAAATAAGCCAGTCAGAGGACGACAAATAAATACCATAGGATCTCTGTCATAAGGAGCATCTAATGAACAAACTGAAGTAACAAGGAAAATGGGGAGAGGCTCCTAGAGAGCTGGCAGCCAGCTGTCAGAGGGGGTATGGGGTGCAGGCTAGGTGGGAAACCGGAAGGGAGTAAGAAAAGACCTTCCCAGATAACAGTATGGAGAAGACCAAGGGAAAAGGGGTGGGGCGGTGCAATAGAAGGGCGTGAAGGGGGACAGCGGGTGCTGCCAGAAGCAGACTTGAATGGGGTGGTGAACACACAATACAACATGCAAAGGTTGAAGTGTAGACTCCCACGCTGCAAACCTGCATAATTTCACTCACCTGTGTCACCCCCCAGTAAGTGCAATTAAAAAATAACAGGATAGGAAAGTTTCCTTTCTTTGTGTAAATCTTTTCTCTATGAAAGAGTGTCCTCAATCCGTTGTCAGTGGAGCACTCCTGCGACTGAGCAGCAGTTTGGGTCCTGCTGCCTGCCTGCTAGGCTAAGTGTTAGAGGCAAAGGTTGGGTGGGGAAGGAAAGGGGTTAGGAACACCAGGAAGACAGACGAGAGAGACGCCAATGAAAACCACAATGAGATATAACCTCACAAGGTGAAAATGGCCATCATTGGATACATCTAATCGCCACAAATGCTGGCAGGGTTTGAAAACAAAGGCAACCATTTTGCCCTGTGGGTGGGAATGCAGAATGGGGAAGTCACGGTGGAAAACATGTTTGCATTTCTTCAGGTAATGGAACTGCCTGTTGGTCCATCAATTCCATTGGTGTATTTATACCCTGAGAATCCACAAAGATGCGCCATGCTACAGGTCAACATTATAAATGAGTAAGAACAATTAAGTAATCAGCGCCAAGGAGTGAGAGGGTCAGAATTCAAAAGGCAAGAGTGGCTAAACTCAAATACCAGGTGTGCAGGGACTTTGAGCATCCACGTGAGAGAGGATTTAGAGCTATGTGAAAGGGGCAGATCCTGATGACCTGACTGACGGGAGAGATTTTCCAAATTCTGCTTTCATAACATTAGGGTGCTGATTCCTTGCAGGATTGCTCATTGGTGTCATGAGAAAGAGGCATCTAACAGCCTTTTCAGGACCTTGGGACCCTACAGGCAGTCTGTGTGGTCCCTTTTTGCACTCTATGTCTGAGTGAGGCCATCTTTTCATCATTTCCTTCAACCAAAACAATATCTTCCAGTAGTTTGTAGAAAGGAGCAGACATACGAATGCCTCTGTCTTCCTTAAACTGGCAAATAAAGAGATTTGCAGAAATAGAAAAAAAAAAACAAAAACAAAAACCGAAAAACCCAGGACACTACACTCATTAAATGTAGGTATTATTAATATATGCTGTTTACAATTTAATAAGAATCCATGGACATATTAGTAAATCTCTTTCCATGCATTAAATATATGCAAAGATAGATTGGGATAAACTACTGTGGGGGCTGAAAATGTTTAAGGCTTTTCCTTCCTCCTTTTAAGTTCTTCAGGCTGGGCTAATAACCAAATTGATAGAGGTGGGCTGATAGGAGAAAATGCAAGTTCAATAGACGTTCATGGGTAATTCACACTAGCATGACACATCCACGGGAATTCCAAAGACAGTGAGACAACACCGGGTTGCTGGGACATTTTGGACAAAGAAGAAAAGGCAGGGTAACATGGTACTAGATTTGGAGGAATGCGAAAGAGTGATTTACAAGCAGTTGAGGAAGCGCCAAGCACACAGGCCAGGGCCTTAGTTCTGGGTGAATCCGCAACAATGGGACGCAGCAGGTACTCGGCTATGTGGACATGCCTTAAGCGGTCTACTCTTCACACTTAGTTCCATTAGGCTGAGGACATTCAGCAGTTTCTCTGTCTGAGTCTCTAGGGCAGGAAAGGGAGGAAGACCCACGGTTCCGAGAGTGGTTTGTTTCTTGATAAATAGCTTACGATTCCTTTCCCAAAAAGCACTTTCAGGACGGCAGAATTTTCCCTTCACTACAGCTGTTGGAAAGAGAAGGTCCGGACAGAGGCGTCTGAGCAAACATGGTGAGCTTGGTTGGGAGGCATGTTATCAAGGGTGCACAGCGGGGAGCATTCCTTTGGTGTCCCTTTCCTTCCTGCACAGCACTTCAGGCAGACACCACCGGGTGGTCAGAGGTGAACTTTACTTACAAATTTCGGCCTCATAGCTTCACCCAAGTGGTTTGCAGTGCACATATTTTGGCTAAGACGATCACTAGCTTCCAGTTCCATCCCTGGATTCACGGTAGTGCAGCTGGTTTGCAGGCGTTCCCTTTCCAGGTGCCTTCTGCCAGGACCTCATAGTCTAATCTGTGATGTTCGGTGGTTTCTGTTCTACTACGAGCGAGTCACGTGTGTGGAGGATTTGACTTCCTTACGAATTGCAAATGAACAGATACAACAACTGATCCACGGGAGGTAAAGTAAATGGTAAAAACACGTGTTACTTTGACAAGGCAGATGTAGAAATAGAACTGAGTCTCACATGTGCATTTGTGTCTGAGAGCTGGGACTAGAGACCTGGGATGTGCAGAAAAGTTTATGTGGAAAAACCAACTGATTTAAACCCTCATTTTAAAAATTAATTAATTTATTTTATTCAGTTACAATTGTCTGGATTATCTCCTGTTCGCTCCCCCACCCCGGGCAAGTCCCACCTCACTACTCCCCTCTAACCTCCCCTTTAAATTTATCCTTGTGTCCTATATAGTAGCTCCTATAGAGTACTGTCCCCCCTATGGCGTCCCAATGCCCTGTGGCTACTGTTACAATGTTCTTAATTTCAATATCTCTGGTTATATTTTGTTTGCTTTTTCTTTTCTTGATTATGTTCCAGTTCAACGTGAGATCCTCTGCACCCCAATGTTCAGAGCAACACAATTTACAATAACCAAGTACTGGAAGTTACTTAAGTGCCCATCAGTTAATGAGAGGATCCAAAAAGTATGGTACTTTTAGACAATGGAATTTTACGCAGCGGAGAGAAAGAAGGAGCTAATACCCTGTGCAATGGCATGGGTGAAAGTTGTGGGCACTATGCTAAGTGAAATAAGGCAGGTGTTGAGGGAGAAATACTATTTAGGGCCCCTCGCCCGCACCGCTTTTTCTTTTCTTTTTTTTTCTTTTTTTTTTTTTTGCGAATTTTATAGGATTAATGCTGACAGCAAAGGGTAACCAATCTCCTGAGTGGAATTAAAGGCTCAATGAAGAGTCAAAGAGTCTGGGTACATGAATTATATGTTGAAGGGTAATGTGTCTAATTATATTTTCCAAATGATCTTAAGTAATCCATGCATTTTGAAAGGATATCTACCATTTGAAATGGACACTAAAGACTGCAAAATAGGCACGTGTGGAATCCAATGAGTTCTATAACCTAACAAAAATGTAGAAACAGGGATGATACACGAAACAGAACGAGGGTTGTCGCAAGGGAAGCGGCTGGGTGAATGGAAGAAGAAGGTGAAGGGATTACTGGAAGGACAGCTGTTCAGGATCCTTGGACACGGATCACAATGGGGGGGTGGCCAGAGGGAAGAGGAGCGGCAGCTGGGTGCAGGAGAGCAAAGGGGGAAGAGGGGTGAACAACTGTATTAGCAGAAACAACCCCCAAAATGTACATTAAAAACTAGTCCCTTCAAAACAACTTGGCCAATAATTGGCAGTGTTCCCTTCCCTCCTCACTAAACCCACCACAGAACTCTACCCACAGGAAGAACACATTGTGTCCTGGCTCCCGTTCCTGTGTCATGCTCTGAAATATTCCGAGAAGGTATTTCCGGGACATTGTCCGCACAGTTCCTGGATCTCCACTGAGAATTTGGCTTATTCAGGTAACTGGGCCACAGTCACTGGCAAAATGGGTCAGTTCACTGAGTTCCTTGTGGAGGCCAGGTAATGGAATCAAAGTACCTTGGAAGAAAGTGTAGCACTTCTGCTCTGAGTGAATGAGATTCCGATGTAAATACACATCATCCATGGCGATGAGAGAGGCAATTGTGAGAAGCAACTATGACTGCTGGGAACTATGCTGTGACTCCAAGGGGAGAAACAGTGTTAACACTCCATTTATCAAAATTTCAGTGTACTTGATGGTTTCATGAATGGTAATAATATTGCAAAACAAAGGATAGATCAGGTCCTTGGAGTCTTATCCATTGATTGAGAGTATAATTCAAATCGTATCTACCAGGTAACCCACTTTAGAATCTAAGCACATGCTTTCTATGAGAGAACTAAGGGAATGATATATACACACGTACATAATTCTTTCTATACGTCTACACATGCATTCTTTCAGAAAGAAATTAACATTATTTTGAAAAAGAATTGTATGTATCATGTGCATAGAAAACATGGAGAAAAACATTTTTTACACTCACCTCCTGACTGGAAATATTTCTCATCGAATGGAAATGTGTGTTTTTCAAGGGAGGGAACAAGAGGAAATGAGGAAACAACACTGGAAAAAAGTTTGTTCCTCTGCAGCCATATTTAATGTTTCCATTCGTTATTATATATGAAATAATAGAGAATGCTTGAATATCACTTGCAAACTGAGAACTGACTTTCTTTTAACTTTCAAACTGAAAGACATTCGGTGAAATATAAACTTACCATGAGGAGAAATATCTGGGGATAGGAGAAGAAATATATTTGTATGCAGTTTTCCTTTCTCACACGTGACAAAACAGACAGACGTGACATTTGTTCCGTCCTGGGATTCAGCGAAAGGCAAATACCCATTAGGTCTGATTCTATATTTCACCAATTGCGTGGATATCCAAGACATTATCGTCGCAATATTGATTCCAGTATGGCAGTGGTAAATGTTACGTGTGTCATCCCGAGCTGTGCTGAGTCAGTCCATGTTAGATTTACTCCGAGGAAACGTCATTGCTAGAAAATGTACATTTTCCCTTTCCACAGACAAGTGCTTGACAAGAAATAGTCTGGCTAGTACGACAGCAGCAAGTGAACGACTGGGTCTTTCGTCCTGAGCAGCTATGAAGACGAACCTATTGTTCACTTGATGTACACAGCATCACAGTACCTCTTCAATAGGCATATTTCATGTGGGAACATGGAGATAAGGCCTCAATCGAAGGATTTTGTAAAAATAAAACACTTGTTAAACGCCTGAGCCCTTGTTTTGGGTATGATAATTGAATGTCATCTCTGTTCTTGATTTTGTCAGAAAAGGACAGGCTACCCTTTACATTCTTGACATCTCTCAGGATTAGGAAGTAAGCCTCCAATTCTGCTCTTCTCATCACTGTGCTTGCACCTGGTATGACCATTCTTGTCTTCAACCATTGTTTTCCTTCTTGGAAACAGTCTCTGGAGGCTACTCTCATTGTCACTTCCGTCTTAGAGCAGACAGGAGACTAGGCAGGGAATGTCTTAAAATGGGATAGTACAGGGAACCGAATGAAGGCTCCTGTCTTCCATATTACGAAACCACTTAGCTAGGGTGACTTAACACACAGAAACCTATGGAAGATTCAATAGAATAATAAACTTCTCCTTTATTACTCCCTCCAGTCATATTAACAATATTACACATCACATTTTTTTAACCGTTTGGGGTTTGTTAGAGACAGAAACATCAATCTGAGAGTGAAGCATCAATCATTGCCTCTCATTCACAGCCCACGTGGGGACCGAACCTGCATCCAGGGCACGTGCCCTATGGCAATCAAACCAGCACCTTCTGACTGTGTAGGGTGACACAAAACCGATGTAGCCACACCTGGGAGGGCTAAATATCCCTTACCTCTACGCTATGGTGAAGAAAAGTAGGGCTTTGGAGGCACCCGGGACTGCCTTCATCACAGTCTCGTGATGCAGCTTTCAATAATTTTGTATCTCTTTGAGCCTCAAGTTTCTGATTGGCAAAATAAAATAAATTATACTTCGTCCAAGAAATGGTTTTGAAGTCTCAGTGAGAAAATGTTATTTGGAAACAGTAACTATCCACCCAATAATTCTAGGCTTTATGGAAATAGTAATAAATATTTCCTCCCTCAACAAATTGCAGTACCATTGGAAAGACACTAGAGTCACCTCTGGCGAAGACACAGGCATACGTAGATGCCCTTTCCCTCCTCACACAGCCAAAACAAGGAGAGCAATGAATTTAAAAACAAAAACCAGCCAGAAAATGGCAGAAAATGGAACTGGATGAGAGTCCAACAACCAAGGAGTTACAGACTAAACATTCACACAGACCAGTAGGAGGGGTAGAAGCGGCAAGTAGGGGTGGAGAGGACTCGCAGCAGGAAGGTGGCTGGAGAACTGGGACGGGAGAGGCGGCCCTGGCAGACAGGTGGCTGGTGGACCAGGCAAGGCAGCAGCTCCAGAGCGAGGGGTAGCATATTTGCTAGCAGATCAATGGAGATGAACAACGGTGGAGCGAAATGGACGACGCAAGCCAGGGCTCCAGCGCAGCTAAATAAAACCTCAAACCTCTGCTTGGAAACACCTGAGGGGTTTGCAGCAGCACAGAACACTCTCAGCCTCACAGGAGAGTTCCTTGGAGAGACACACAGAGTCCGAGAATGTATACAAAACCACTCCCCTCAGAATCAGCTTCACATGGGACTGTTTTGATTGTGGGTAGTAGGGGAAGTGACTGAAAGCCAGCAGAGAGCTAGGCAAGCAGCATCGTTCCCTGTCACACCCCTCCCCAAAATACGGCTCACAGCACGGCCAAGTGGGCTGCCCTAATGAAACCCTAAGGCTCTGCCCATTACCACATAAGAGGCACTCTGAAACAAACAACCAAAAACACATGGCCCAAATGAAAGAAGAGATCAAAGCTCCGACAAAAATGCAGCTAAGTGATGAAGGGTTAGCCAGCCTACCAGAGGCACAGTTCCAAATGCTGGTCGTTGTGATGCTCAGCAATTGGCTGAGTATGGTCACAACATAGAGGAACAAGTGCAGCCTAGGAAAAGTGAAATAGAGGAACATGTTCAGGGAACCAACACGGACGGGAAGGAAAGCGGGACTGAGACGAACAGTTTGGAGCAGAAGGAAGAAAAACACATTCAACCAGAACAGAATGAAGAAACAACGATTCAAATCATTGAGGAGAGTCTTAGGAACCTCCAGGGTAATTCTAAGTGGTCCAACATCCAAATCATAGTGGTGGCAGGAGGACAAGAGGAAGAACAAGAAATGGAGACATTCTTTGAAAAGTGAATGAAGGACAACTTCCCCTATCTGGCACAAGAAACAGCCTTCCAGGAAGTCCAGGAAGCCCAGAGAGTCCCAAGGCAGTTGGACCCAAAGAGGAACAACCAAGGCACAGCACAATTACATTGCCCGAGATTAAAGATAAGGAGAGAATCTGAGAAGCTGCAAGAGATAAGGAGACAGTTACCTACAAAGGAATTCCCAAAAGATTGTCAGCTGATTTCTCAACAGAAACATTGGAGGCAAGAAAGGGCTGGGACGAAGTATCCCAAGTGATGAAATGCAAGGAACTCCATCCAAGATTGTTCTATCCAGCAAAGCTGTCTTTTCGAACGCTCGGGCAGATAAAGTGCTGCCCAGACAAGTTCAATTTAAAGGAGTTCATCATCTCCAAGCCCTTATTATATGAAAAGATACAGAAAGTTGCCTAAGGAAAAAGAAGGTAAAAAAAAAAAAAATGCGAATAAAATGGCAGCAAAGTCACATCTATCAACAACCTAACCTTAAAAGCAAAAATAAAAACACACTACGCAGACAATTCCAACAGGAACTGAATGGCAGAAATGGAGGTAATATGGAGGGTTATTAGCGGGAGGGGGTGGACCGACAACGGGGGAAAAGGTACAGGGAATAAGAAACATTAATGATAGGAGCAAAATAGACCGGAGGAGGTAAGGGTGGTATAGGAAGAGGAACGGGAATGACATTATTGATACAGGAAAACAAAGGCAGCGATGACACAATACCCCTGGTTATTTTTCTTCTATGACTGTGTTCTGTCTTCCTCACTGGTTTCCACTCTTTCTATTCCTAACTCTAGGCTCTCATCAAAGTCAGGTTTTTCTTTTGTTTTAACTTCAAAACTTAATTTTTATTTTTTAGCCATAAAACACGATTTTCATAAAACCCTTCTACTAGGTTTAATTTTTAATAGATATTGATTTAATTTTATGTTTATTCAGTTATAATTGACTGCATTTCCTCCCCATCCCTGCACCTCACCCTAGCCAGTCCCACCTCCCCCAGACACCTCAAAACTCCCCTTTGATTTTCTCCTTGTGCATTTTAGAGTAGTAGATCCTGTAGACCACTCTCCCCTCTATCCCCTCCCTCTTCCCCTCTGACTATTGTACCATTGTTCTTAAAGTCGTAGGTGTCTGTTTCTCTTTTGTTTCCTTTTTTCCTCAGTTGGTTATGTTGTCCTTAAAGGTGAGATCATTTGGTATTTCTCCCTCACAGCCTGGCGCATTTCACTTAACAAATGCTGTTCAGTTCCATCCATACCATTGCAAAGTGTATCAGCTCCTTCTTTCTCTCTTCGGTGCAGATTTCCATTGTGTAAATGTACCATAGTTTTTGGATCCACTCATTAGCTGATGGGCACCTAGGTAGCCTCCCGCACTGGGCTATTGTGAATCGTGGTGCTATGGACATTGGGGTGCACAGGTTCTCTGGCATTGGTGTTTCAGTGTTCTAAGGGTACAATCCCAGCAGTGGAATTTCTGGGTCAAACGGCTTTTCCATTTTTAGTTTGCAGAGGAAATTCCATACAGTTCTCCACAGTGGCCGCACCAGTCTGCATTCGCACCAGCAATGTCCTGGTTGTCCCTTTTCTCCTCACCCTCTCCAACATCCGTGTCTTGCTTTGTTTATGTTGGCCACTCCGGCTGTTGTGAGATGGAACCTCATTGTGGTTTAATTTTATAAACGAAGAACACAGTAGAAGGAATCAAAAGCAGGATCGGGGGAGCTGAGGACCGCCTCAACAAATTCACTTTTCTCTATACTTTCTTTCGAGTATTTATCGTTATTGTTCCTTTATTCGTGCAAGGGGTTTTCTATTACTCATCCATGCAGACTAGGATTATTGGGATTGTATTATGCGGTGGAGATTGCTGCTAAAATGCCTTGGAGAAAGACGACAAAGGTAAATTAGGCAGGGTCTCAGGTCTCAGAAAATGTGCAGCCCAGTGTAGCTCCGATGTTTAACGCCTCCTGGGGTCTTCTATTGCATACTATAACGTGTTCATTGGATGTTTCTTAAAGTCATTGGACAATAAGAAGCAGAGTCGTCTTCTATTTAAAAACTAGTGGCAATCCCGTGTCACGCAATTGAATCAGCGCAATTATTATTGTCCCAAGTTCAAGGATCATAAATTCGAAGTCCATCTGCCTTTTCTCCCACTGCCATCTTTACACGTATTACAAGATTTTGATCCATCTTCCCCAAAGTGTCTTTATCCTTCATCTCTTCCCTTGCCATTCTACTGCTAAAACTGCAGTTCCAAAGTAGTAGGAACATGTCAGCGATGGTCTCTACGTGACCCATCTGTCCTTGATTAAAGAATTTTGTATGAGAGACACTGGGGTAGGGTTGAGGGATGGGGAGACATGCAGAAAATTGTAAGTGAATTTTTTTTTTCAGAGAGACCCTGAACTAAAACCCAACAGCCAGAAGCAAGAGGGAGTTGCGGGGAGATAATGAGGGTGGGGAAGGGGGCAGGGGTATCAGGAACATGTATACGGAGATGTGGACAGAGCCAAAAGTGATGGGAAGATGGAGGATGGAACATGGGGATGGGTCTGGAGGGAGGCAGTGGGGACTCACCGGAGTTAGAGGTGGTTTTGTGGGAGGTAGTATGGTCAAAGAGAAATGAAAAGTCTTTGCATTGAATAATGTTTTCCTATATGAATATTTGAAAAAATCCTCTGTTCTTATCTGTACCTGAAGCCTAACATTTAACTTGTTAATGTGCATGTCCCTGTTCATATTTTGTTTCCTTTTTTCCTCAGTTGATGATGTTGTACTTAAAGGTGAGATCATTTGGTATTTCTCCGTCACAGCCTGGCACATTTCACTTAGCATGATGGTGTCCTCTTCCATCCATAGCATTGCATGGTTGTCTCTAAAAGACTCCCACCACATCATCCCTATGAGGAGCCTTGGGAACTATGTCGTCTAACAACCTACTTTCACAGATAACAGGTCTTGGAAGTTAATTGATTGGTGTGTGCTCTGTTACTATGAGCACGATTGTCTCAGTTACATCTAACTGCTTTGTATGTCCATAGAGTCCTTGCAGTTTGGCTTCCTTTGCAAACTATTTAAGATGTGTGAGTATGTACGCTCATGTATGCTTGTGTATTCCTTTGGTTTGGGGTTTGCATCTAAATGAAAATTAATTGCTGATTCTTACCTGATGAATTCATTGGTTCTGAATCAGGTTTATGCTTTAGACCACACTTACCATTTTGTTCATCCTAAGATCTTTTCTCTGAATTAAACCTCGTAGTATAAGACAGACTTCTCGAACTTCTCCTTAGTACCCCCAGCCTATTACTGTGGTTTGGAAAGTGTTTCACTTACTGAAACAGGACCCTGGATTGTAAGAAGCGTTGCTAGTATAGTCAGCGTTTTCTCAAGGCTTGGAAAGTGAAATGTTATGCTTCTGTAGATTATAAAGTTGAAATGTATATTTCCTAGGCTTTGGCCCTTTACACATTCCTTCTATGAATATTCAAGAGTCTCTCCATGTATCTACAAGTTGACGTAACAAGGAAGTGCTTACCCTTCAACGACCTCCCACGTTTGAAGCACTCTAGGAAGCAAGTCATTAGGTCTTATGTATTTATATACATGAAGAATATTCAAATGATCTTTGACTAGGGCTTCCCAGAGAGTACCAACCCAGTATGTGTTATATATCACATTATAAGGAGCTGGCACCAATACTTATAAATTGTAGAAGAAATACAACGGTCCTATATAAATTTTGTCTTTTTCATGTGACTGTCTTGACGTGATAACTTTGCATGTTTTTTGACATATATTTTCCCCCTCTGTCATGAATGAGTATTGTGCATACGCTGTATTTCTTCCCTGAAAAAAAGCGCTCTACTGTTCATTTTTTCTGGAGCATGAACTGCTATCTAGGGATATTTCTCTGGCCTTCTCTGAATTCTTTTTTCCCCGTAGTAACGCATACGATAGGATCAGGAAATGTCAAAAGGAAGAACAATGCCATTTTCCACCAATGTTTATGGAAAGATGTGAAAACTGTGAGCAGGGTTAATGACGGTCTTTCTTACTGAATGGAAAAAATCTAGAGTAATGATTTTAAAAATATTGGTCTTTAATATTTATGGGCTGTTGTTTAATTCATCAAAAATATTTCACACTTTACTTTTGGAGTCCCTGATTCTCCCATTTCCATTAAGTACGTGAAGTTTCTCTACACAAAACCACCTACACCTGGAAAAATACCCTACTTCATTTGGTTTCAAAGGGTCCCATGAAAAATGTAGGTTAATGTCAAGACTACTTCACCATACAGGATGCCTACTGTGTCTACATATATTTGCTTCTCATCGTTAACGGAAGGAGTGAATTAATTTTTTCTTCCCTAGAGTGTACAATTTATTTCGTCCAATGATTTATTAATCCTAGAAGTTGGTTCTATGGGGTTGACACCTATGTTTCATGATTCCTTATGGATATGTTACAGCTTGACCTTAGAGCGGAGAGCAGCTTTACCACTTGTCATTATTTTTTTACTCACTTTGTGGTATGAGAGACAGTTTTTATCCTTTCTGATATTTACCAAAGTCCATATTTTCAAGTTTCTGATAATCAATACATCTATTGTCATTACAGAGAACATGCTTGGGACTGTTATTGTTGCAAAATGCACTTTGAATTGGGTATTCTCTGCTTAGAGTACTCTTCATTTTCTCCGGTTTTTAGAGGTAACCGCATGCCCTTTTACAATTTCATGAAGCAGAAGTAATTAAGGCCAAACTGACGGAATTTTAAATATGTCCAATTCATCTAGCAGGAAAGAACCACCAAAGGTAGTCGAAGCTATGTCTTCCATTTTAAGTAATGACGTGAGTGTGTCTAAAAAAATACAAGAAGGGGGGAGTTGTTAAAAGTCAGAAGATAGTTGTAAACATACCTCATTACATCCCAAGTACAGAGGAAACCAGCAGTTCCAGAAAGGAAGAAAAATATCTACAGACTAGTTTTATGGAAGGGCATTTGAACTAAACCAAGAAAGGACTGCAGGGTGGAGACAAGGTGACGCGCTTACCCTTACAGAGCAAAATACTGTCATGCAAAGGAAAAAGTTAAGCTAGTATGCAGAAGCTAGATGCGTGATACTATTCTGGATTTAACGTAGCATGCGAAGGCCATGGTTCACATCATTTTTCCAAGTGTGAAAGCGACACAGACAGACTCTTACCTCACAGACACTAAATGCTTTCCCCTGACACGGTTTGTTCACTGGTGTCTTAACCTTCCTGGGACATCTGAAGGTTTCCTTGTCATATTCAGCCACGGATCTCGCAGTAGAATGTGCGCCACACATCGCAAGGCTCCTAAACTCTCTCAGGCTCTGTACCTGTGCTGCATTTTAATGCGATCTCGTGCTACATTCTGCATCACTAAATCTGCCACACCAACCAAGTTGTATTCTCTTTCGCCGTGCCTTAGCATGACTGCCTTCTAAATATGAACTTGGAGTGAACATGACTTCACCTTGACATCATGCTTTCTTTCCTTCAAATAATTTCAGTGCTTACCCAGTTTCAATTAACGGCATAACATCTGTTAAGGTCGTATTCTTCATCAAGGACATTTTTTAAGTCGGTGAATCATATGTTTTGCATATATTGTGTTATGCACACATATTTCCCTACTCTGGCTTGACAGTAGATTGGGAGAGGAAGAATTAAAGGATATAAGAACTAATTCTAACAAGGGAAATCATTGTTACTTGCCCCTTCAATATTCACCATCACCACTTCCCTTCTTTATTGCTGTCAGAAGGCATGTTTTTCGTGGGGAAAGCACTTTAAAAGTCTTCAGCACCGAGTTGCATATTATCTATCCCAATCAGGGCCAAGTGTTTCTCACTTTCATGGTCTGCATTATAGATGTGAGGGGCCATGTGATCCCGGTCTGCAACTCAGGGCACAGAACCCAGTCTGCCAGGGTCACCTTTGGAAAAACTGTTTCTTTATCCGTTAAAAAGGAAAGCCAAGGTGCCACCACTTTCTTGACTCCCATTCGACAGCATGGAATGCTGATGCTGTATGTGGGTTAGAACAGCCATCTTGAGACCTGTAGGGAAGCCAAGGGACCACAACCAGTACAGTTAAGCCACGTGAGAAGTGTCAACAGCAGCTTTGTAGTTGCTTCCCCTTATTGTCGGCCAAAAAGGAAAACTATGCCACCTACTGAAGCATTAATTGTCTGCATCAGTTTGCTTATTACTCCCACAAAAGGTATTGAAAATGGAGCCATGCAGCATGTTTTGTAAACAAAACACTTTAGTTAGGTTTCGTCTCAAGAAGAAGCAAAGCATAAATCTCATGGATTAAAGCAAACACATATCTCTCACTTCTGAGTCTTCAGTTTAAGTATGATTTTTGTCGAGTCTCCTCATCTTGTCTTGGCTTGAATTTTGGTGGAAGGTAGAACTTTGGATTGAATGAGGTGTTTCCTCTGAGGGAAGGCAAGAATGAATGTGTATCCATTCAATAGAACATTTTTTGTGTAGGCAGCTGTCCCAAGTTAATGAGGAGTGACCGTAATTAGCGTTTCTTGGACGTTTACACATCACGTCCTCCTCTTGCCATTGATTGAGAACGTCACATAGCCAAGGTCAACATCATAGCAGCGAAATACGTTCTCGCAGCGGTAAGGGGTAAAGTGGAGAGGGAGCATTTTCTCTGAATAAAATTTACAACACATAATGTTAACTCTGGGATTATGGTGTTGCATAATTGGTTATATTCACTTTTATCGCTACTAAATTCAATATTATTACATGAAAAGATATTTATCTCACTATTTGTTTTGAAGGATTTCAGTTACTGGTCTTTAGAGAGAGGAAGTGAGGGAGAGAAACACCAAGGCATGGTGGCCTCTCAGGCGCCCCCTAGTGAGGACACAGCCCACAACCCAGCCATGTGCCTTGACTAGGAATTGAACACCTAACCCTTTGCAAAATGCATTTCCTTCCTGGAAATGGTCATGCTTTCTGTCGCATCAGGCCTTTCACATCTGCTTATTCCCCTGGCTCCGTTATGATCTGCCATTATTCCTACCCGCCCTTTTCCCATCTGAAAGCCTGCTTACCCTCCGCCCCCCATGAACTGACAGTGCTCATGCCTGACTCAGCTCAGATAGAAGTCCCTCTGAAGAGTCACCTTTCATCCTTGTCTTTCCAGTAGCCCGGGATCCACAAATATGTTTTTATTGCTGTATATATAGCGTGCGATGTTAATGATGTAAATACATGTCAGTGTATTTCCCTCTTCCTGTATCAGACCACGAATGCCTTTGACTCAGAGATCATATCGTATTTATGTTTACACCTAACATAGAACACACAACCTTGATCAGTAAATTAGTGGTGATCACTACAGGAATTAAATGCATCTAAATCTCACTCTCCCGCGAGTGCTGGGACCAAGAGTAAAAATCCTTGAGCCCTCCACCATTTCTCCACACGTTATATAGGTTCCAAGACATTCAGCCAATGACATTGGGTTGAAAGAAATGTCCCAAACAGTTCGATGAAACTCGCAGTGTTGCAGAAGAGCAGCCATGGCTCCACAGGGGGTATCTAAGGAGATTAATGGTGGGCATAGAAGCTTCTGGTCATTTTGAACATCTACTGGTGGAGCTAAGCTACTCTTCCCTGCCCCTGGCATTTCACACTGCAGTCAGCAGCACAGATGGGGAGTAAATATGCTGAGAATCTTGAGGAGAGTGGCCAAAATACGTTGCCCTTCAGTACACTCTGACACTTGTTGTTTTCTCGTGAAATCTCACCCCTATGCATTTGTCATGTGTGAGAAACAAGCTCTTGATTCTGACCACAAACTCCTGAAGTATCTCCTAGGAGCTGGCGTTAAGTCCTGCACTTCAACTTGGAAACGCGGTGTGCCCAGGAGAACACCGATCAGCAGGGTGACCAGGAGCGAAAAGACAGCCAAGACTGTAGTGCATTTTCCTGTGTAATCCTCCCTTTGTGGTAAAATATCCCAGGGGCTCCCTTTCTTGATATGCTTCCTTTTTCTTTACAGAGGATTAGAACCATTTGTTTCATACAAGTTCACTATTTACTTGTTTGTTTCTCTGTTTATTTCTTTATTGCATAGACAACTCTAATATGTTGCTACACTATTATTCCTATAAAATTGTTGCTATACTAATACTCCCTGTGATGGAGGCCATCTGTCTCCCCTGGCCACGCGCCCACTGAGTTGCTGATTGGTCAGCTGTCCCTTGTGACGTCACAGTGCATATTCCCTCCTGCCATGGGAACACAGGGTCCCTTGGGGCCGGCCAGCAGGAACTGTTGGGGCAGGCCTTCAGGAGCGGCTGGTCCTGTGGCAGGAAGGCGGAGTATCCCCGCAGGCAGCGCAGCCTTGGGCTATAGGCTCTGAGCAGCAGACAGCAGTGGAGGACAAGGAGATGGAAGAGCCAGGGGTGGAGGAGCAAGAGGTGCAGGAGGAGGAGGTGCAGGAGCCTAGGATTGAGGAGCCAGGGAACAGCGGCGCACAGGTGAGCAGTAGCCTCTCAGGTCCTGCTGTTCCAAGTGAGTCCCCAACTCTCCCTGCCCCCCGCCCCCACCATACACGCCACAGCCAGGTTCCAACTTCTTACCCGCCGACCTGGGGGGTGGCTGACCCTCCAACCATCTTCCCCAGAAGCCACGCCCGCCCTAACCCATGGTCCCCCTTACCCGTGCTTCCCCCTTGGTCCCTGTCAGGATATCCAGTCCATCCCCGCTGCCTGGGACACGTCCACGGCGCTGAGGCGACTGCACAAGGAACTGGCGAACATCACGATCGATCCCCCGCCCATGTGCTCTGCAGGGCCAGTGGATGACAACATGTTCCAATGGAAGGGGACCATCATGGGACCCCCGGACAGCCCCTATGAGGGAGGGGTGTTCTGCCTAAACATACAATTCCCTCGAAATTACCCCTTCAGGCCTCCGGCGATTTCCTTCACCACCCCGATCTACCACCCCAATATCAACCGAAAGGGATATATCTGTGTCGATATTCTCAGGTCCCAGTGGTCTCCTATAATGACCATATCCAAACTCTTGCTGTCCATCAGCTCCTTGCTATGTGACCCCAACCCCAACCATGCCTTTGTTCCATCCATTGGGAGAATGTACCTAAAGGACAGGAAGGCATATGATACCATGGCGCGAGCTTGGACCAAGAAGTATGCTATGTGAGGGAGGGGCAAATGATAACCCCTCACCTCAATAAAACACCTGGCTGTTGAATGGGCTCTTCTTTGATTGCTTTCTGGGAGGAATCCTTTCCCTTCTCACATCTGCCTATGAGGGTGTGTGGAGGCCTGGTGGGAAGCAGTGTTTGGGGGAAGGGCAAGGTTGGGAGACGGGGTATTTTGAGAGAGGCTAGTAGTAATAAATATTTGACTGAAACACTTCTTTCCTGCTTCAGGATGGGAAAGCAAGAACAAGGGGGTGGTGGGATTAGCAGGCGTCCTTTAGCACGCACAAGGTGGGGGAAACACTGGATGAAGAATAGGAAGATCATTAGGTATCTGGTTCATTCTGAGGTACCTGTGTCTTCAGGGTTTTTGCTTGGACCGACATGGAAGGTAAGCCACAGCCTCTTCTTTCAGGCCCACATTTAACTGTAGAAACATTAAGTGGATGAGGAGATGTCACAAAAGAAAACGAAGTCTTTTCTTCCAAGAATTCTCCACCTCCCCACACTACACTGCCCGCCTTTTTGACCCGTCTGCCACCCTCCACAGTCTGGGCTATATCCCCATTCTCAGGTCATGCTTATTGACAATTGAACACTTGTACAGGCTGCCCATGAGTAGATGAGTGGATAAAAGCACTGTGGTATGTGCACACAATGGAATAAATAGTACATGGAAATCTGTCCCTTTGTGACAGTGTGGATGGACCTGAAAAACCTTAGGCTCCGTGAAATAAGCCAGTCAGAGGACGACAAATAAATACCATAGGATCTCTGTCATAAGGAGCATCTAATGAACAAACTGAAGTAACAAGGAAAATGGGGAGAGGCTCCTAGAGAGCTGGCAGCCAGCTGTCAGACGGGGTATGGGGTGCAGGCTAGGTGGGAAACCGGAAGGGAGTAAGAAAAGACCTTCCCAGATAACAGTATGGAGAAGACCAAGGGAAAAGGGGTGGGGCGGTGCAATAGAAGGGCGTGAAGGGGGACAGCGGGTGCTGCCAGAAGCAGACTTGAATGGGGTGGTGAACACACAATACAATATGCAAAGGATGAAGTGTAGACTCCCACGCTGCAAACCTGCATAATTTCACTCACCTGTGTCACCCCCCAGTAAGTGCAATTAAAAAATAACAGGATAGGAAAGTTTCCTTTCTTTGTGTAAATCTTTTCTCTATGAAAGAGTGTCCTCAATCCGTTGTCAGTGGAGCACTCCTGCGACTGCCTGCTAGATTAAGTGTTAGAGGCAAAGGTTGGGTGGTGAAGGAAAGGGGTTAGGAACACCAGGAAGACAGACGAGAGAGACGCCAATGAAAACCACAATGAGATATAACCTCACAAGGTGAAAATGGCCATCATTGGATACATCTAATCGCCACAAATGCTGGCAGGGTTTGAAAACAAAGGCAACCATTTTGCCATGTGGGTGGGAATGCAGAATGGGGAAGTCACGGTGGAAAACATGTTTGCATTTCTTCAGGTAATGGAACTGCCTGTTGGTCCATCAATTCCATTGGTGTATTTATACCCTGAGAATCCACAAAGATGCGCCATGCTACAGGTCAACATTATAAATGAGTAAGAACAATTAAGTAATCAGCGCCAAGGAGTGAGAGGGTCAGAATTCAAAAGGCAAGAGTGGCTAAACTCAAATACCAGGTGTGCAGGGACTTTGAGCATCCACGTGAGAGAGGATTTAGAGCTATGTGAAAGGGGCAGATCCTGATGACCTGACTGACAGGAGAGATTTTCCAAATTCTGCTTTCATAACATTAGGGTGCTGATTCCTTGCAGGATTGCTCATTGGTGTCATGAGAAAGAGGCATCTAACAGCCTTTTCAGGGCCTTGGGACCCTACAGGCAGTCTGTGTGGTCCCTTTTTGCACTCTATGTCTGAGTGAGGCCATCTTTTCATCATTTCCTTCAACCAAAACAATATCTTCCAGTAGTTTGTAGAAAGGAGCAGACATACGAATGCCTCTGTCTTCCTTAAGCTGGCAAATAAAGAGATTTGCAGAAATAGAAAAAAAAAAAAAAAAAACCAAAAACCGAAAAACCCAGGACACTACACTCATTAAATGTAGGTATTATTAATATATGATGTTTACAATTTAATAAGAATCCATGGACATATAAGTAAATCTCTTTCCATGCATTAAATATATGCAAAGATAGATTGGGATAAACTACTGTGGGGGCTGAAAATGTTTAATGCTTTTCCTTCCTCCTTTTAAGTTCTTCAGGCTGGGCTAATAACCAAATTGATAGAGGTGGGCGGATAGGAGAAAATGCAAGTTCAATAGAAGTTCATGGGTAATTCACACTAGCATGACACATCCACGGGAATTCCAAAGACAGTGAGACAACACCGGGTTGCTGGGACATTTTGGACAAAGAAGAAAAGGCAGGGTAACATGGTACTAGATTTTGAGGAATGCGAAAGAGTGATTTACAAGCAGTTGAGGAAGCGCCAAGCACACAGGCCAGGGCCTTAGTTCTGGGTGAATCCGCAACAATGGGACGCAGCAGGTACTCGGCTATGTGGACATGCCTTAAGCGGTCTACTCTTCACACTTAGTTCCATTAGGCTGAGGACATTCAGCAGTTTCTCTGTCTGAGTCTCTAGGGCAGGAAAGGGAGGAAGACCCACGGTTCCGAGAGTGGTTTGTTTCTTGATAAATAGCTTACGATTCCTTTCCCAAAAAGCACTTTCAGGACGGCAGAATTTTCCCTTCACTACAGCTGTTGGAAAGAGAAGGTCCGGACAGAGGCGTCTGAGCAAACATGGTGAGCTTGGTTGGGAGGCATGTTATCAAGGGTGCACAGCGGGGAGCATTCCTTTGGTGTCCCTTTCCTTCCTGCACAGCACTTCAGGCAGACACCACCGGGTGGTCAGAGGTGAACTTTACTTACAAATTTCGGCCTCATAGCTTCAGCCAAGTGGTTTGCAGTGCACATATTTTGGCTAAGACGATCACTAGCTTCCAGTTCCATCCCTGGATTCACGGTAGTGCAGCTGGTTTGCAGGCGTTCCCTTTCCAGGTGCCTTCTGCCAGGACCTCATAGTCTAATCTGTGATGTTCGGTGGTTTCTGTTCTACTACGAGCGAGTCACGTGTGTGGAGGATTTGACTTCCTTACGAATTGCAAATGAACAGATGCAACAACTGATCCACGGGAGGTAAAGTAAATGGTAAAAACACGTGTTACTTTGACAAGGCAGATGTAGAAATAGAACTGAGTCTCACATGTGCATTTGTGTCTGAGAGCTGGGAGTAGAGACCTGGGATGTGCAGAAAAGTTTATGTGGAAAAACCAACTGATTTAAACCCTCATTTTAAAAATTAATTAATTTATTTTATTCAGTTACAATTGTCTGGATTATCTCCTGTTCGCTCCCCCACCCCGGGCAAGTCCCACCTCACTACTCCCCTCTAACCTCCCCTTTAAATTTATCCTTGTGTCCTATATAGTAGCTCCTATAGAGCACTGTCCCCCCTATGGCGTCCCAATGCCCTGTAGCTACTGTTACAATGTTCGTAATTTCAATATCTCTGGTTATATTTTGTTTGCTTTTTCTTTTCTTGATTATGTTCCAGTTCAACGTGAGAT
This sequence comes from Desmodus rotundus, assembly GCF_022682495.2. NCBI lineage: Eukaryota > Metazoa > Chordata > Mammalia > Chiroptera > Phyllostomidae > Desmodus > Desmodus rotundus. The sequence goes on along the minus strand of NW_026527445.1, from coordinate 513,395 downwards.
CCTCTGCACCCCAATGTTCATAGCAACACAATTTACAATAACCAAGTACTGGAAGTAACTTAAGTGCCCATCAGTTAATGAGAGGATCCAAAAAGTATGGTACTTTTAGACAATGGAATTTTACGCAGCGGAGAGAAAGAAGGAGCTAATACCCTGTGCAATGGCATGGGTGAAAGTTGTGGGCACTATGCTAAGTGAAATAAGGCAGGTGTTAAGGGAGAAATACTATTTAGCGCCCCTCGCCCGCACCGCTTTTTCTTTTCTTTTCTTTTTTTTTTTTTTTTTTTTTTTTTTTTTTTTTTTTTTTGCGAATTTTATAGGATTAATGCTGACAGCAAAAGGTAACCAATCTCCTGAGTGGAATTAAAGGCTCAATGAAGAGTCAAAGAGTCTGGCTACATGAATTATATGTTGAAGGGTAATGTGTCTAATTATATTTTCCAAATGATCTTAAGTAATCCATGCATTTTGAAAGGATATCTACCATGTGAAATGGACACTAAAGACTGCAAAATAGGCACGTGTGGAATCCAATGAGTTCCATAACCTAACAAAAATGTAGAAACAGGGATGATACACGAAACAGAACGAGGGTTGTCGCAAGGGAAGCGGCTGGGTGAATGGAAGAAGAAGGTGAAGGGATTACTGGAAGGACAGCTGTTCAGGATCCTTGGACACGGATCACAATGGGGGGGTGGCCAGAGGGAAGAGGAGCGGCAGCTGGGTGCAGGAGAGCAAAGGGGGAAGAGGGGTGAACAACTGTATTAGCAGAAACAACCCCCAAAATGTACATTAAAAACTAGTCCCTTCAAAACAACTTGGCCAATAATTGGCAGTGTTCCCTTCCCTCCTCACTAAACCCACCACAGAACTCTACCCACAGGAAGAACACATTGTGTCCTGGCTCCCGTTCCTGTGTCATGCTCTGAAATATTCCGAGAAGGTATTTCCGGGACATTGTCCGCACAGTTCCTGGATCTCCACTGAGAATTTGGCTTATTCAGGTAACTAGGCCACAGTCACTGGCAAAATGGGTCATTTCACTGAGTTCCTTGTGGAGGCCAGGTAATGGAATCAAAGTACCTTGGAAGAAAGTGTAGCACTTCTGCTCTGAGTGAATGAGATTCCGATGTAAATACACATCATCCATGGCGATGAGAGAGGCAATTGTGAGAAGCAACTATGACTGCTGGGAACTATGCTGTGACTCCAAGGGGAGAAACAGTGTTAACACTCCATTTATCAAAATTTCAGTGTACTTGATGGTTTCATGAATGGTAATAATATTGCAAAAGAAAGGATAGATCAGGTCCTTGGAGTCTTATCCATTGATTGAGAGTATAATTCAAATCGTATCTACCAGGTAACCCCCTTTAGAATCTAAGCACATGCTTTCTATGAGAGAACTAAGGGAATGATATATACACACGTACATAATTCTTTCTGTACGTCTACACATGCATTCTTTCAGAAAGAAATTAACATTATTTTGAAAAAGAATTGTATGTATCATGTGCATAGAAAACATGGAGAAAAACATTTTTTACACTCACCTCCTGACTGGAAATATTTCTCATCGAATGGAAATGTGTGTTTTTCAAGGGAGGGAACAAGAGGAAATGAGGAAACAACACTGGAAAAAAGTTTGTTCCTCTGCCGCCATATTTAATGTTTCCATTCGTTATTATATATGAAATAATAGAGAATGCTTGAATATCACTTGCAAACTGAGAACTGACTTTCTTTTAACTTTCAAACTGAAAGACATTCGGTGAAATATAAACTTACCATGAGGAGAAATATCTGGGGATAGGAGAAGAAATATATTTGTATGCAGTTTTCCTTTCTCACACGTGACAAAACAGACAGACGTGACATTTGTTCCGTCCTGGGATTCAGCGAAAGGCAAATACCCATTAGGTCTGATTCTATATTTCACCAATTGCGTGGATATCCAAGACATTATCGTCGCAATATTGATTCCAGTATGGCAGTGGTAAATGTTACGTGTGTCATCCCGAGCTGTGCTGAGTCAGTCCATGTTAGATTTACTCCGAGGAAACGTCATTGCTAGAAAATGTACATTTTCCCTTTCCACAGACAAGTGCTTGACAAGAAATAGTCTGGCTAGTACGACAGCAGCAAGTGAATGACTGGGTCTTTCGTCCTGAGCAGCTATGAAGACGAACCTATTGTTCACTTGATGTACACAGCATCACAGTACCTCTTCAATAGGCATATTTCATGTGGGAACATGGAGATAAGGCCTCAATCGAAGGATTTTGTAAAAATAAAACACTTGTTAAACGCCTGAGCCCTTGTTTTGGGTATGATAATTGAATGTCATCTCTGTTCTTGATTTTGTCAGAAAAGGACAGGCTACCCTTTACATTCTTGACATCTTTTCAGGATTAGGAAGTAAGCCTCCAATTCTGCTCTTCTCATCACTGTGCTTGCACCTGGTATGACCATTCTTGTCTTCAACCATTGTTTTCCTTCTTGGAAACAGTCTCTGGAGGCTACTTTCATTGTCACTTCCGTCTTAGAGCAGACAGGAGACTAGGCAGGGAATGTCTTAAAATGGGATAGTACAGGGAACCGAATGAAGGCTCCTGTCTTCCATATTACGAAACCACTTAGCTAGGGTGACTTAACACACAGAAACCTAAGGAAGATTCAATAGAATAATAAACTTCTCCTTTATTACTCCCTCCAGTCATATTAACAATATTACACACCACATTTTTTTAACCGTTTGGGGTTTGTTAGAGACAGAAACATCAATCTGAGAGTGAAGCATCAATCATTGCCTCTCATTCACAGCCCACGTGGGGACCGAACCTGCATCCAGGGCACGTGCCCTATGGCAATCAAACCAGCACCTTCTGACTATGTAGGGTGACACAAAACCGATGTAGCCACACCTGGGAGGGCTAAATATCCCTTACCTCTACGCTATGGTGAAGAAAAGTAGGGCTTTGGAGGCACCCGGGACTGCCTTCATCACAGTCTCGTGATGCAGCTTTGAATAATTTTGTATCTCTTTGAGCCTCAAGTTTCTGATTGGCAAAATAAAATAAATTATACTTCGTCCAAGAAATGGTTTTGAAGTCTCAGTGAGAAAATGTTATTTGGAAACAGTAACTATCCACCCAATAATTCTAGGCTTTATGGAAATAGTAATAAATATTTCCTCCCTCAACAAATTGCAGTACCATTGGAAAGACACTAGAGTCACCTCTGGCGAAGACACAGGCATACGTAGATGCCCTTTCCCTCCTCACACAGCCAAAACAAGGAGAGCAATGAATTTAAAAACAAAAACCAGCCAGAAACTGGCAGAAAATGGAACTGGATGAGAGTCCAACAACCAAGGAGTTACAGACTAAACATTCACACAGACCAGTAGGAGGGGTAGAAGCGGCAAGTAGGGGTGGAGAGGACTCGCAGCAGGAAGGTGGCTGGAGAACTGGGACGGGAGAGGCGGCCCTGGCAGACAGGTGGCTGGTGGACCAGGCAAGGCAGCAGCTCCAGAGCGAGGGGTAGCATATTTGCTAGCAGATCAATGGAGATGAACAACGGTGGAGCGAAATGGACGACGCAAGCCAGGGCTCCAGCGCAGCTAAATAAAACCTCAAACCTCTGCTTGGAAACACCTGAGGGGTTTGCAGCAGCACAGAACACTCTCAGCCTCACAGGAGAGTTCCTTGGAGAGACACACAGAGTCCGAGAACGTATACAAAACCACTCCCCTGAGAATCAGCTTCACATGGGACTGTTTTGATTGTGGGTAGTAGGGGAAGTGACTGAAAGCCAGCAGAGAGCTAGGCAAGCAGCATCGTTCCCTGTCACACCCCTCCCCAAAATACGGCTCACAGCACGGCCAGGTCGGCTGCCCTAATGAAACCCTAAGGCTCTGCCCATTACCACATAAGAGGCACTCTGAAAAAAACAACCAAAAACACATGGCCCAAATGAAAGAAGAGATCAAAGCTCCGACAAAAATGCAGCTAAGTGATGAAGGGTTAGCCAACCTACCAGAGGCACAGTTCCAAATGCTGGTCGTTGTGATGCTCAGCAATTGGCTGAGTATGGTCACAACATAGAGGAACAAGTGCAGCCTAGGAAAAGTGAAATAGAGGAACATGTTCAGGGAACCAACACGGACGGGAAGGAAAGCGGGACTGAGATGAACAGTTTGGAGCAGAAGGAAGAAAAACACATTCAACCAGAACAGAATGAAGAAACAACGATTCAAATCATTGAGGAGAGTCTTAGGAACCTCCAGGGTAATTCTAAGTGGTCCAACATCCAAATCATACTGGTGGCAGGAGGACAAGAGGAAGAACAAGAAATGGAGACATTCTTTGAAAAGTGAATGAAGGACAACTTCCCCTATCTGGCACAAGAAACAGCCTTCCAGGAAGTCCAGGAAGCCCAGAGAGTCCCAAGGCAGTTGGACCCAAAGAGGAACAACCAAGGCACAGCACAATTACATTGCCCGAGATTAAAGATAAGGAGAGAATCTGAGGAGCTGCAAGAGATAAGGAGACAGTTACCTACAAAGGAATTCCCAAAAGATTGTCAGCTGATTTCTCAACAGAAACATTGGAGGCAAGAAAGGGCTGGGAAGAAGTATCCCAAGTGATGAAATGCAAGGAACTCCATCCAAGATTGTTCTATCCAGCAAAGCTGTCTTTTCGAACGCTCGGGCAGATAAAGTGCTGCCCAGACAAGTTCAATTTAAAGGAGTTCATCATCTCCAAGCCCTTATTATATGAAAAGATACAGAAAGTTGCCTAAGGAAAACGAAGGTAAAAAAAAAAAAAATGCGAATAAAATGGCAGCAAAGTCACATCTATCAACAACCTAACCTTAAAAGCAAAAATAAAAACACACTACGCAGACAATTCCAACAGGAACTGAATGGCAGAAATGGAGGTAATATGGAGGGTTATTAGCGGGAGGGGGTGGACCGACAAGGGGGGAAAAGGTACAGGGAATAAGAAACATTAATGATAGGAGCAAAATAGACCGGAGGAGGTAAGGGTGGTATAGGAAGAGGAACGGGAATGACATTATTGATACAGGAAAACAAAGGCAGCGATGACACAATACCCCTGGTTATTTTTCTTCTATGACTGTGTTCTGTCTTCCTCACTGGTTTCCACTCTTTCTATTCCTAACTCTAGGCTCTCATCAAAGTCAGGTTTTTCTTTTGTTTTAACTTCAAAACTTAATTTTTATTTTTTAGCCATAAAACACGATTTTCATAAAACCCTTCTACTAGGTTTAATTTTTAATAGATATTGATTTAATTTTATGTTTATTCAGTTATAATTGACTGCATTTCCTCCCCATCCCTGCACCTCACCCTAGCCAGTCCCACCTCCCCCAGACACCTCAAAACTCCCCTTTGATTTTCTCCTTGTGCATTTTAGAGTAGTAGATCCTGTAGACCACTCTCCCCTCTATCCCCTCCCTCTTCCCCTCTGACTATTGTACCATTGTTCTTAAAGTCCTATGTGTCTGTTTCTCTTTTGTTTCCTTTTTTCCTCAGTTGATTATGTTGTCCTTAAAGGTGAGATCATTTGGTATTTCTCCCTCACAGCCTGGCGCATTTCACTTAACCTAATGCTGTCCAGTTCCATCCATACCATTGCAAAGTGTATCAGCTCCTTCTTTCTCTCTTCGGTGCAGATTTCCATTGTGTAAATGTACCATAGTTTTTGGATCCACTCATTAGCTGATGGGCACCTAGGTAGCCTCCAGCACTGGGCTATTGTGAATCGTGGTGCTATGGACATTGGGGTGCACAGGTTCTCTGGCATTGGTGTTTCAGTGTTCTAAGGGTACAATCCCAGCAGTGGAATTTCTGGGTCAAACGGCTTTTCCATTTTTAGTTTGCAGAGGAAATTCCATACAGTTCTCCACAGTGGCCGCACCAGTCTGCATTCGCACCAACAATGTCCTGGTTGTCCCTTTTCTGCTCATCCTCTCCGACATCCGTGTCTTGCTTTGTTTATGTTGGCCACTCCGGCTGTTGTGAGATGGAACCTCATTGTGGTTTAATTTTATAAACGAAGAACACAGTAGAAGGAATCAAAAGCAGGATCGGGGGAGCTGAGGACCGCCTCAACAAATTCACTTTTCTCTATACTTTCTTTCGAGTATTTATCGTTATTGTTCCTTTATTCGTGCAAGGGGTTTTCTATTACTCATCCATGCAGACTAGGATTATTGGGATTGTATTATGCGGTGGAGATTGCTGCTAAAATGCCTTGGAGAAAGACGACAAAGGTAAATTAGGCAGGGTCTCAGGCCTCAGAAAATGTGCAGCCCAGTGTAGCTCCGATGTTTAACGCCTCCTGCGGTCTTCTATTGCATACTATAACGTGTTCATTGGATGTTTCTTAAAGTCATTGGACAATAAGAAGCAGAGTCGTCTTCTATTTAAAAAACTAGTGGCAATCCCGTGTCACGCAATTGAATCAGCGCAATTATTATTGTCCCAAGTTCAAGGATCATAAATTCGAAGTCCATCTGCCTTTTCTCCCACTGCCATCTTTACACGTATTACAAGATTTTGATCCATCTTCCCCAAAGTGTCTTTATCCTTCATCTCTTCCCTTGCCATTCTACTGCTAAAACTGCAGTTCCAAAGTAGTAGGAACATGTCAGCGATGGTCTCTACGTGACCCATCTGTCCTTGATTAAAGAATTTTGTATGAGAGACACTGGGGTAGGGTTGAGGGATGGGGAGACATGCAGAAAATTGTAAGTGAATTTTTTTTTTTTCAGAGAGACCCTGAAATAAAACCCAACAGCCAGAAGCAAGAGGGAGTTGCGGGGAGATAATGAGGGTGGGGAAGGGGGCAGGGGTATCAGGAACATGTATACGGAGATGTGGACAGAGCCAAAAGTGATGGGAAGATGGAGGATCGAACATGGGGATGGGTCTGGAGGGAGGCAGTGGGGACTCACCGGAGTTAGAGGTGGTTTTGTGGGAGGTAGTATGGTCAAAGAGAAATGAAAAGTCTTTGCATTGAATAATGTTTTCCTATATGAATATTAGAAAAAATCCTCTGTTCTTATCTGTACCTGAAGCCTAACATTTAACTTGTTAATGTGCATGTCCCTGTTCATATTTTGTTTCCTTTTTTCCTCAGTTGATGATGTTGTACTTAAAGGTGAGATCATTTGGTATTTCTCCGTCACAGCCTGGCACATTTCACTTAGCATGATGGTGTCCACTTCCGTCCATAGCATTGCATGGTTGTCTCTAAAAGACTCCCACCACATCATCCCTATGAGGAGCCTTGGGAACTATGTCGTCTAACAACCTACTTTCACAGATAACAGGTCTTGGAAGTTAATTGATTGGTGTGTGCTCTGTTACTATGAGCACGATTGTCTCAGTTACATCTAACTGCTTTGTATGTCCATAGAGTCCTTGCAGTTTGGCTTCCTTTGCAAACTATTTAAGATGTGTGAGTATGTACGCTCATGTATGCTTGTGTATTCCTTTGGTTTGGGGTTTGCATTTCAATGAAAATTAATTGCTGATTCTTACCTGATGAATTCATTGGTTCTGAATCAGGTTTATGCTTCAGACCACACTTACCATTTTGTTCATCCTAAGATCTTTTCTCTGAATTAAACCTCGTAGTATAAGACAGACTTCTCGAACTTCTCCTTAGTACCCCCAGCCTATTACTGTGGTTTGGAAAGTGTTTCACTTACTGAAACAGGACCCTGGATTGTAAGAAGCGTTGCTAGTATAGTCAGCGTTTTCTCAAGGCTTGGAAAGTGAAATGTTATGCTTCTGTAGATTATAAAGTTGAAATGTATATTTCCTAGGCTTTGGCCCTTTACACATTCCTTCTATGAATATTCAAGAGTCTCTCCATGTATCTACAAGTTGATGTAACAAGGAAGTGCTTACCCTTCAACGACCTCCCACATTTGAAGCACTCTAGGAAGCAAGTCATTAGGTCTTATGTATTTATATACATGAAGAATATTCAAATGATCTTTGACTAGGGCTTCCCAGAGAGAACCAACCCAGTATGTGTTATATATCACATTATAAGTAGCTGGCACCAATACTTATAAATTGTAGAAGAAATACAACGGTTCTATATAAATTTTGTCTTTTTCATGTGACTGTCTTGACGTGATAACTTTGCATGTTTTTTGACATTTATTTTTCCCCTCTGTCATGAATGAGTATTGTGCATACGCTGTATTTCTTCCCTGAAAAAAAGCGCTCTACTGTTCATTTTTTCTGGAGTATGAACTGCTATCTAGGGATATTTCTCTGGCCTTCTCTGAATTCTTTTTTCCCCGTAGTAACGCATACGATAGGATCAGGAAATGTCAAAAGGAAGAACAATGCCATTTTCCACCAATGTTTATGGAAAGATGTGAAAACTGTGAGCAGGGTTAATGACGGTCTTTCTTACTGAATGGAAAAAATCTAGAGTAATGATTTTAAAAATATTGGTCTTTAATATTTATGGGCTGTTGTTTAATTCATCAAAAATATTTCACACTTTACTTTTGGAGTCCCTGATTCTCCCCTTTCCATTAAGTACGTGAAGTTTCTCTACACAAAACCACCTACACCTGGAAAAATACCCTACTTCATTTGGTTTCAAAGGGTCCCATGAAAAATGTAGGTTAATGTCAAGACTACTTCACCATACAGGAAGCCTACTGTGTCTACATATATTTGCTTCTCATCGTTAATGGAAGGAGTGAATTAATTTTTTTTTCCCTAGAGTGTACAATTTATTATGTCCAATGATTTATTAATCCTAGAAGTTGGTTCTATGGGGTTGACACCTATGGTTCATGATTCCTTATGGATATGTTACAGCTTGACCTTAGAGTGGAGAGCAGCTTTACCACTTGTCATTATTTTTTTACTCACTTTGTGATATGAGAGACAGTTTTTATCCTTTCTGATATTTACCAAAGTCCATATTTTCAAGTTTCCGATAATCAATACATCTATTGTCATTACAGAGAACATGCTTGGGACTGTTATTGTTGCAAAATGCACTTTGAATTGGGTCTTCTCTGCTTAGAGTACTCTTCATTTTCTCCGGTTTTTAGAGGTAACCGCATGCCCTTTTACAATTTCATGAAGCAGAAGTAATTAAGGCCAAACTGACGGAATTTTAAATATGTCCAATTCATCTAGCAGGAAAGAACCACCAAAGGTAGTCGAAGCTATGACTTCCATTTTAAGTAATGACGTGAGTGTGTCTAAAAAAATACAAGAAGGGGGGAGTTGTTAAAAGTCAGAAGATAGTTGTAAACATCCTTCATTACATCCCAAGTACAGAGGAAACCAGCAGTTCCAGAAAGGAAGAAAAATATCTACAGACTAGTTTTATGGAAGGGCATTTGAACTAAACCAAGAAAGGACTGCAGGGTGGAGACAAGGTGACGCGCTTACCCTTACAGAGCAAAATACTGTCATGCAAAGGAAAAAGTTAAGCTAGTATGCAGAAGCTAGATGTGTGATACTATTCTGGATTTAACGTAGCATGCGAAGGCCATGGTTCACATCATTTTTCCAAGTGTGAAAGCGACACAGACAGACTCTTACCTCACAGACACTAAATGCTTTCCCCTGACACGGTTTGTTCACTGGTGTCTTAACCTTCCTGGGACATCTGAAGGTTTCCTTGTCATATTCAGCCACGGATCTCGCAGTAGAATGTGCGCCACACATCGCAAGGCTCCTAAACTCTCTCAGGCTCTGTACCTGTGCTGCATTTTAATGCGATCTCGTGCTACATTCTGCATCACTAAATCTGCCACACCAACCAAGTTGTATTCTCTTTCGCCGTGCCTTAGCATGACTGCCTTCTAAATATGAACTTGGAGTGAACATGACTTCACCTTGACATCATGCTTTCTTTCCTTCAAATAATTTCAGTGCTTACCCAGTTTCAATTAACGGCATAACATCTGTTGAGGTCGTATTCTTCATCAAGGACATTTTTTAAGTCGGTGAAACATATGTTTTACATATATTGTGTTATGCACACACATTTCCCTACTCTGGCTTGACAGTAGATTGGGAGAGGAAGAATTAAAGGATATAAGAACTAATTCTAACACGGGAAATCATTGCTACTTGCCCCTTCAATATTCACCATCACCACTTCCCTTCTTTATTGCTGTCAGAAGGCATGCTTTTCGTGAGGAAATCACTTTAAAGTCTTCAGCACCGAGTTGCATTTTATCTATCCCAATCAGGGCCAAGTGTTTCTCACTTTCATGGTCTGCATTATAGTTGTGAGGTGCCTTGTGATCCCGGTCTGCAACTCAGGGCACAGAACCCAGTCTGCCAGGGTCACCTTTGGAAAAACTGTTTCTTTATACGTTAAAAAGGAAAGCCAAGGTGTCACCACTTTCTTGACTCCCATTCCACTGCATGGAATGCTGATGCTGTATGTGGGTTAGAACAGCCATCTTGAGACCTGTAGGGAAGCCAAGGGACCACAACCAGTACAGTTAAGCCACGTGAGAAGTGTCAACAGCAACTATGTAGTTGCTTCCCCTTATTGTCGGCCAAAAAGGAAATCTATGCCACCTACTGAAGCATTAATTGTCTGCATCAGTTTGCTTATTACTCCCACAAAAGGTATTGAAAATGGAGCCATGCAGCATGTTTTGCAAACAATACACTTTAGTTAGGCAACCGTATCCTTGGAGACTGTATCCAAGGAAACAGCGTATACCGGAGACCATTGTGCTCAGAACCGGTCCCACAAGATTCTAGATCTTGTCACACCGCATTCTAGAACGCCGTATCCAAGGAAACCGTACCCTTGCAGACCGTATCCTAGGAAACCGCTTATACCTGGAGACCATTGTTTTCAGTATCGATCCCCAAGATTCTAGATGCTGACACACCGCATTCTAGAACGCCGTATCGAAGGCCACAGTATCCTTGGAAACCGTATCCTAGGAAACCGCTTATACCTGGAGGCCATTGTGCTCAGAACCCGCCCCACAAGATTCTAGATCCTGACACCACATTCTAAAAGGCAGTATCCAAGGCAGCCGTATCCTTGGAAACCATATTCTAGGAAACCGCTTATCTCTGGAGACCATTGTTTTCGGAATCTGTCCCCATGTTTCTAGATTCTGACACAACACATTCTAGAACGCCGTATCCAAGGAAACCATATCCTTGGAAACTGTATCCTAGGAAACCGCTTATCTCTGTATACCATTGTGCTCAGACCCGTCTAACAACCCCTAGATCCGGACACACCACATTCTAGAACGCCGTATGCAAAGCACCATATCCTTGGAGACCGAATACTAGGAAACCGCTTATATCTGGAGACTATTGTGCTCAGATCCTGTCCCACAAGATTCTAGATCCTGAACACCACATTCTAGAACTCCGTATCCAAGGCAACCGTATCCTTGGAGACCGTATCCTAGGAACCGCATATCCCTGGAGACCATTTTCTCAGAACCCGTCCCAGAAGATTCTAGATCCTGACACACAATGTTCTAGAACGCCCTATCCAAGGCAACCGTATCCTGGGAAACCGTATCCTAGGAAACCAGTTATCTCTGGAGACTATGGTGTTCAGAACCCATCCCCAAGATTCTGGATCCTGACACAGCACTTTTTAGAACTCCGTATCTAAGGCAACCATATCCTTCAAGACCGTATCCTAGGAAACCATGTATCCCTGGAAACTATTGTGCTCAGAACCTGTCCCATATGATTCTAGATTCTGACACACCACATTCTAGAACGCCGTATCTAAGGCAACCGTATCCTTGGAAACAGTATCCTAAGAAACTGCTTATCTCAGGAGACCATTGTGCTCAGAATCTGTCCCCAGATACTAGATACTGACAAACTGAATTCTAGACTCCGTATGCAAGGCAACCGTAACCTTGGAAACCGTATCGTAGGAAACCGCTTATCTCTGGAGGCCATTGTGCTCAGAACCCGTCCCACAAGATTCTAGATCCTGACTAACCACATTCTACAACGCCATCTCCAAGGCACCGTATCCTTCGAGACAGTACCTTAAGAAACCGCTTAATCTGGAGACTATTGTGCTCAGAACCTGTCCCACAAGATTCTAGACCCTGACACACCACATTCTTGAATGCCGTATCCAAGGTAACCATATCCTTGGAGTCCGTATCCTAGGAAACCCCGTGTCCCTGGAGACCATTGTGCTCAGGATCCGTCCCACAAGATTCCAGACCCTGACACACCACATTCTACAACGTCGTATCCAAGGCAACCGTATCCTTGAAAACCCGATCCTAGGAAATCGCTTATCTCTGGAGACCATAGGGCTCAGAACCCGCCCCACAAGATTATAGATCCTGACATACCACATTCTAAAACGCAGTTCCAAGGCCACCCTATCCTTGGAAACCGTATCCTAGGAAACCGCTTATCTCTGCAGACCATTGTCTTCAGAATCTGTCCCCAAGATTCTAGATCCTGACAGACCACATTCTAGAACGCCGTATGCAAGGCAACCGTATCCTTGGAGAGCGTATCCTAGGAAACCGAGTATCCCTGGACACCATTGTGCTCAGAACCCGTCCCACAAGATTCTAGATACTGACACACCACGTTCTCGAACGCCATATCCAAGGCAACCGTATCCTGGGAAACCGTATCCTAGGAAACTGCTTATATCTTGAGGCCATTGTGCTCAGAACCCGCCCCACATGATTCTAGATCCTGACACACCATGTTCTAGAACGCCGTATCCAAGGCACCGTATACTTGGAAACCATATCCTAGGAAACCTCTTATATCTGGAGGCCATTGTGCTTAGAACCCCTCCCACAAGATTCTAGATCCTGACACAACACATTCTAGAACTCCGTATCCACGTAAACCATATCCTGAGACCGTATCCTAGGACTCCGCATATCCCTGGAGACCATTTTCCTCAGAATCCATCCCACAAGATTCCAGACCCTCACACACCACTTTCTTGAACGCCGTCTCCAGGCAACCGTATCCTTGGAAACCGTATCCTAGGAAACTGCTTATCTCTGGAGACCATTGTGCTCATAATCTGTCCCCAGATTCTAGATTCTGACACACCGAATTCTAGAACGCTGTATCCACGGCACCGTATCCTTGCAGACCGTATCATAGGACAGCGCTTATATCTGCAGAGTATAGTGCTCAGAACCTGTCCCACAAGACTCTAGATCATGACACACCACATTCTAAAAGTCGTATCCAAGGAAACGGTATCCTTGGAGTCCGTATCCTAGGAAACGCCGTATCCCTGGAGACCATTGTGCTCACAATCCGGCCCACAATATTCTCAATCCTGACACACCACATTTTTTAACGCCGTGTCAAGGCAACCATGTCCTTGAAGATTGTATCCTAGGAAACCGTTTATACCTGGAAACCATTGTGCTGAGAACCCGTACAACAGGATCCAGATACTGACACAACACATTCTAGAACTCCGTATCCAAGGCAACCATATCCCTGGAGACCGATTCCCAGGAAACCGCATATCCCTGGAGACCATTGTGCTCAGATCCCGTCCAACAAGATTCTAGAATCTGAGACAACAGGTTCTAGAACTCCGTGTCCAAGGAAACCGTATCCTTGGAGACCGTATCCAAGGAAACAGCGTATCCTGGAGACCATTGTGCTCAGAACCCGTCCCACAAGATTCTACATCGTGATACAGCACATTCTAGAACGCCGTATCCAAGCAAACCGTATCCTTGCAGACCGTATCCTAGGAAACCGCTTATCTGTGTAGACCATTGTGCTCAGACCCCTCTAACAACCTCTAGATCCGGACACACCACATTCTAGAACGCCGTATGCAAGGCACCATATCCTTGGACACCGTTTCCTAGGAAACCGCTTATATCTGGAGACTATTGTGCTCAGAACCTGTCCCACAAGATTATAGATCCTGAAACGCAGCATCTAAAACGCCCTATCCAAGGCAACGGTATCCTTGGAGACCGTATCCTAGGAAACCCCGTATCCTTAGAGACCATTGTGCTCAGAATCCGTCCCACAATATTCTAGATACTGACACACCACATTCTTGAACGCCGTGTCCACGGCAACAGTGTCCTTGAAGACCGTGTCATAGGAAACCGTGTAGCCCTGGAAACCATTGTGTTGAGTACACGTGCCACAAGATTCTATTTCCTGACACACCACATTCTAGAACGCCGTGTCCAAGGCAACCGTATCCTTGGAAACCGTATGCTAGGAAACCTCGTATCCCTGGAGACTATTGTGCACAGAACCCGTCCCACAAGATTTCAGACTCTGACACACCGCATTATAGAACGCCGTATGCAAGGCCACCGTATCCTTGGAGTCCGTATCCTAGGAAACCTCGTATCCCAGAGGACTATTGTGCTCAGAACCCGGCCCACAAGATTCTAGATCCTAACACACCACATTCTTGAACGCCGTCTCCAAGGCAACCGTATCCTTGGAAACCGAATGGTAGGAAACTGCTTATCTCTGCGGACCATTGTGCTGAGAACCCGTCCAACAAGATTCCAGACCCTGACACACCACATTCTAGATCCCCGTATCCAAGGCAACCGTATCCCTGGAGACCGTAACCTAGGAAACCGCGTGTACCTGGAGATCATTGTGTTCAGAACCCGGCCCACAAGATTCTAGATCCTGAACAGCACAATCTAGAACTCCGTTTCCAAGGCAACCGTATCCTTGGAGACGGTATCCTAGGAAACCGCTTATCTCTGGAGACCATGGTGTTCAGAACCCGTCTCCAAGATTCTAGATCCTGACACACCACTTTTTAGAACTCCGTATCTAAGGCAACCATATCCTTCAAGACCGTATCCTAGGACACCACGTATCCCTGAAACTATTGTGCTCAGACCAGTCCCACATGATTCTAGATTCTGACACATCACATTCTAGAACGCCGTATCCAAGGCAACCGTAACCTTGGAAACCGTATCCTCGAAACCGCTTATCTCTGGAGGCCATTGTGCTCAGAACCCGTCCCACAACATTCTAGATCCTGACTAACCACATTCTACAACTCGGTCTCCAAGGCACCGTATCTTTCGAGACCTTATGCTAATAAACCACTTAATTTGGAGACTATTGTGCTCAGAACCTGTCCCACAAGATTCTAGATGCTTACACACCACATTCTAGAACGCCATTTGCAAGGCAACCGTAACCTTGGAAACCGTATTGTAGGAAACCGCTTATCTCTGGAGGCCATTGTGCTCAGAACCCGTCCCACAAGATTCTACATCCTGACTAACCATATTGTACAACGCCGTATCCAAGGCACCGTATCCTTCGAGACCGTATCCAAAGAAACCGCTTAATCTGGAGACTATTGGGCTCAGAAACTATCCCACAAGATTCTAGATCCTGACACACCACATTTTCAACGCCGTATCCAAGGCAACCATATCCTTGGAGTCCGTATCCTAGGAAACCCCGTATTCCCGGAGACCATTATGCTCAGAATGCGTCCCACAAGATTCTATATTGACACACCACATTCTTGAAAGCCGTATCCAAGGCAACCGTGTCCTTGAAGACCGTATCCTAGGAAACCGTGTATCCCTGGAAACCATTGTGCGAGAACCCGTCCAACAAGATTCTAGATCCTGACACACCACATTCTAGAACGACGTGTCCAAGGCAACCGTATTCTTGGAGACCGTATCCTTGGAAACCCCGTATCACTGGAGACCATTGTGCTCAGAATCCGTCCCACAAGATTCTCGATCCTGACCCACCACATTCTTGAATGTCGAGTCCGAGGCAACCGTGTCCTTAAAGACCATGTCCTAGGAAACCGTGTATACCTGGAAACCATTGTGCTGAGAACACGTCCCACAAGATTCTAGATCCTGACACACCACATTCTAGAACGCCGTGTCCAAGGCAACCGTATCCTTGGAAACCGTATGCTAGGAAACTTCGTACTTGGAGACTATTGTGCTCAGAACACTCCCCACAAGATTCCAGACTCTGACACACCGCATTATAGAACGCCGTACGCAAGGCAACCATATCCTTGAAGTCCGTGTCCTAGGAAACCTCGTATCCCTGGAGACTATTGTACTCAGAACCCGGCCCACAAGATTCCAAACCCTGACACCCCACATTCTACAACACCTTATCCAAGGGAACCCTATATCTGGAGACCGTATCATAGGAAACCGCGTGTACCTGGAGACCATTGTGCTCAGAACCCGGCCCACAAGAGTCTATATCCTGAACACCGCATTCTATAACGCCGTATCCAAGGCAACCGTATCCTTGGAAACCGTATCCTAGGAAACCGCTTATCTCTGGAGACCATGGTACTTAGAACCCGTCCCACAAGATTCTAGATTCTGACACACCACATTCTTGAACGCCATGTACAAGGCAACAGTGTCCTTGATGACCGTATCCTAGGAAACCGTGTATCCCTGGAAACCATTGTGCTGAGAACCCTTCCCACAAGTTTCTAGATCCTGACACAACAAATTCTTGAACTCCATACTCAAGGAAACCATATCCTTGAAGACTGTATCCTAGGAAACCACATATACCCGGAGACCATTGTGCTCAGAACCCGTCCAACAGGATTCCAATATCTGACACACCATGTTCTAAAACGTCGTGTCCACGGCAACCGTATCCTTGGAGACCGTATCCTAGGAAACCGCGTATCCATGGAGACCATTGGGCTGAGAACCCGTCCCACAAGATTCTAGACCACGACACACCACACTCTTGAACGCCGTATCCAAGGCAACCGTATCCTTGTAGACCGTATCCTAGGAATCCCCTTATCCCTGGAGACCATTCTGCTCAGAACCCGTCCCACAAGATTTTAGATCCTGCCACACCACATTCTAGATCGCGGTATCAAAGGCACCGTATCCTTGGAGACCGTATCCTAGAAACCGCTTATATCAAGAGACTATTGTGCTCAGAACAAGCACTACAAGATTCTAGATCCTGACAAACCGCATTCTAGGAAGCAGTATCCAAGGCAACCGTATCCTTGAAGACCGTATCCTAGGAAATCGCTTATCTCTGGAGACCATAGTGCTCAGAACCCGCCACACAAGATTCTAGATCCTGACAAACCACATTCTAAAACGCAGTCCAAGGCCACCGTATCCTTGGAGACCGTATACAAGGAAACCGTGTATCCCTGGATACCATTTTGCTGAGAACACGTCCCACAAGATTCCAGATCCTGACACACCACATACTAGATCGCCGTGTCCAAGGCAACCGTATCCTTGGAAACCGTATGCTAGGAAACCTCGTATCCCTGGAGACCATTGTGCACAGAACCAGGCCCACAAGATTCCGGAATCTGACACACCGCATTATAGAACGCCGTATGCAAGGCAACCATATCCTTGGAGTCCGTATCCTAGGAAACCTCATATACCTGGAGACTATTGTGCTCAGAACCCGGCCCAAAAGTTTCTAGATCCTAACACCACATTCTTGAACGCCGTCTCCAAGGCAACCGTATCCTTGGAAACCTTATCGTAAGAAACTGCTTATCTCTGGAGACCATTGTGCTCAGAACCCGTCCCACAAGATTCCCGACCCTGACACACCACATTCTGGAACCCCGTATCCAAGACAAGCCTATCCCCGGAGACCATATCCTAGGTAACCTCGTGTACCTGGAGACCATTGCTCTCAGAACCCGGCCCACAAGATTCTAGATCCTGAACACCGCATTCTATAACGCAGTATCCAAGGCAACCGTAACCTTGGAAACCGTATCCTAGGAAACCGCTTATCTCTGGAGACCATTGTGCTCAGAACCCGTCCCACAAGATTCTAGATCCTGACACACCACATTCTTGAACGCCGTGTACAAGGCAACAGTGTCCTTGAAGACCGTATCCTAGGAAACCGTGTATCCTTGGAAACCATTTTGCTGAGAACCCGTCCCACAAGTTCTAGATCCTGATACAACAAATTCTAGAACTCCATACCCAAGGAAACCATATCCTTGAAGACTGTATCCTAGGAAACCGTGTATCCCTGGAGACCATAGTGCTCACAATCCGTCCCACAAGATTCCAGACCCGGACACACCACATTCATGAATGCCGTATCCAAGGCAACCGTATCCTTGGAGACCGTATCCTAGGTAACCATATATACCTGGAGACCATTATGCTCAGAACCCGTCCAAAAAGATTCTAAAATCTGACACACCACGTTCTAGAACGCCGTGTCCAAGGCAACCGTATCCTTGGAGACCGTATCCAAGGAAACAGCGTATCCCAGAGACCATTGTGCTCAGAACCCGTCCCACAGGATTCTAGATCATGACACCGCACATTCTAGAACGCCGTATCCAAGCAATCGTTATCCTTGCAGACCGTATCCTAGGAAACCGTGTATTCCAGAAGTCCATGGTGCTCAGAACCCGTCCGACAAGATTCTGGATCCTGACACACCACATTGTAGAACGCCGTATCCAAGGAAACCGTATCCTTGCAGACCGTATCCTAGTAAACCGTGTATCCCAGGAAACCATTGTGCTCAGAACCCGTCCCTCAAGATTCTAGATCCAGACACACCACATTCTAGAACGCCGTATCCAAGGCACCTGTATACTTGGAGACCGTATCCCAGGAAACCGCGTATCCCAAGAGACCATTGTGCTCAGAACCCCTCCCAAAGATTCTAGATCCTGACACACCACGCTCTAGAACGCAGTATGTAAGGCAACCATATCCTTGGAATCCGTATCCTAGCAAACCGCTTATCTCTGGAGACCATTGTTTCAGAATATGTCCCCAAGATTCTACAGACTGAGACACCACAATCTAGAACACCATGTGCAAGGCAACCGTATCCTTGGAGTCCATACCTAGGAAACCGCGTATCCTTGGAGACTAGTGCTTACAGAACCCGGCCCACAAGGTTCTAGATCCTAAACTCCACATTCTAGAACGCCGTATCGAAGGCAACCGTGTCCTTGGAAACCAAATCCTAGGAAACCGCTTATGTCTGGGGGCCATTGTGCTGAGAACCCGTATAACAAGATTCTAGATCCTGACACACCAAATTCTAGAACGCAGTATCCAAGGCAACCATATCCTTCGAAACCGTATCCTGGGAAACCGCTTATCTCTGGAGACTATTGTGCACAGAACCTGTCCCACAAGATTCTAGATCCTGACACGCCGCATCTAAAACGCCCTATCCAAGGAAACCGTATCTGGGAGACCGTATCATAGGATACCCCGTATCTTGTAGACAATTGTGCTCAGAATCCATCCCACAAGATTCTAGATACTGACACACCACATTCTTGAGCGCCGTGTCCACGGCAACCGTGTCCTTGAAGACCGTGTCCTAGGAAACCTTGTATCCCTGGAAACCATTGTGCTGAGAACACGTCCCACAAGATTCTAGAACCTGACACACCACATTCTAGAACGCCGTGTCCAAGGCAACCGTATCCTTGGAAACTGTATCCTAGGAAACCGCTTATCTCTGGAGACCATTGTGCTCAGAACCCGTCCCACAAGATTCTACATCCTGACACACCACATTCTTGAACGCCCTGTACAAGGCAACAATGTCCTTGAAGACCGTATCCTAGGAAACCGTGTATTCTTGGAAACCATTGTGCTGAGAACCCGTCCCACAAGTTTCTAGATCCTGACACAACAAATTCTAGAACTCCATACTCAAGGAAACCATATCCTTGAAGACCGTATCCTAGGAATCCGTGTATCCCTGGAGACCATTGTGTTCACAATCGGTCCCAAAGATTCCAGACCCGGACACACCACATTCTTGAACGCCGTCTCCAAGGCAAACGTATCCTTGGAAACCGTATCCTAGGAAACCGCTTATATCTGGAGGCCATTATGCTAAGAACTAGATCCACAAGATTCTACATCCTGACTAACCACATTCTACAACGCCGTATCCAAAGCAACCGTATCATAGGAAACTGCTTATCTCTGGAGACTACAAACTGTCCCAACATTCTACATTCTGACACACCGAATTCTAGGAGGCTGTATCCAAGCACAGAATCCTTGGAGACCGTATCCTAGGAAAGCGCATATATCTAGAGACTATTGTGCTCAGAACCTGTCCCACAAGATTCTAGATCCTGACACAACATATTCTAAAACGCCATATCCAAGGCAACCGTATCCTTGCAATCAATATCCTAGGATACCCCGTATCCCTGGCGACCATTGTGCTCAGAACCTGTCCCACAAGATTCCAGACCCTGACACACCACATTCTACAATGCCGTATCCAAGGCAACCGTATCACTGGATATCGTATGCAAGGAAACCGGTTGTGCCTGGAGACCATTGTGCTCAGAACCCGTCTAACAAGCTTCCAGACCCTGACACACCACATTCTTCAACGCTGTCTCCAAGGAAACTGTATCTCTGCAGACCGTATCCTAAGAAACGCTGTATCCCTGGAGACCTTTGCTCAGAATCCGGCACACAATTATATAGATACTGACACACCACATTCTTGAACGCAGTGTCCAAGGCAACGATGTCCTAGAAGACAGTATCCTAGGAAACCGTGTATCCCTGGAAACCATTGTGCTGAGAACCCGTCCCACAAGATTCTAGATCCTGACACAACACATTCTAGAACTCCGTATCCAAGGCAACCGTATCCTTGGAGACCGTATCCGAGGAAACCGTGTATCCCTGGAAACCATTCTGCTGAGAACCCGTCCCACAAGATTCTAGATCCTGACAAACCACATTCTAAAATGCAGTCCAAGGCCATCGTATACATGGTGACCATATCCTAGAAAACAGTGTATCCCTGGGAAACATTGTGCTGAGAACACGTTCCACAAGATTCCAGATGCTGTCACACCACATTCTAGAATGCGGTGTTTCGGGATCTGGAATCGTTTGGTGCGGGTTCTGAGCACTATGGCCTCCAGAGTAAGTGGTTTCCTAGGATACAGTTTCCAAGGATACGGTTGCCTTGGATACTGCGCTCTAGAATGCGGTGTGAAAGGATCTAGAATCTTGTGGTGCGGGTTCTGAGCACAATGGCCTCCTGAGATAAGCGGTTTCCTAGGATACTGTGTCCAAGAATATGGTTGCCGAGGATATTGCATTCTACAATGCGGTGTGTCAGGATCTAGAATCTTGTGGTGCGGGTTCTAAGCACTATGGTCTCCAGAGTAAGCGGTTTCCTAGGATACGGTTTCCAAGGATACGTTTGCCTTGGATACGGGGTTGTAGAATGTGGTGTGTCAGGATGTAGAATTTTGTGGGGATCCTACTGAGCACAATGGACTCCAGAGATAGGCGGTTTCCTAGTATACGGTTTCCTAGCGTACGATTGCCTTGGATACTGCGTTTTAGTATGCGGTGTTTCAGGATCTAGAATCCTGTGGTGCCGGTTCTTAGCACAATGGCGTCCAGATATAAGCGTTTTCCTAGGATAGGGTTTCCAAGGAAAGGGTTGCCTTGCATACGGCGTTGTAGAATGTTGTGTGTCACGATCTAGAATCTTCTTGGACGGGTTGTGAGCACAATGGCGTCCATATATAACCGGTTTCCTAGGATTCGATTTCCAACGATACAGTTTCCTAGGATACGGTGTTCTAGAATGTGGTGTGTCAGGATCTAGAATTTTGTTGGGCGGGTTCTGAGCACAATGGTCTCGAGAGATAAGGGGTATCCTAGGATACGTTTTCCAAGGATACGGTTGCCTTGGATACTGCTTTTTAGAATGTGGTTTGTCTGGATCTAGAATCTTGTGGCGCGGGTTCAGAGCAATATGGTCACCTGAGATCAGGGGTTTCCTAGGATACGGTTTCCACGGATAAGGTTGCCTTGGAAACGGCGTTCTAGAACGTGGTGTGTCAGGATCTAGAATCTTGTGGGCGGGTTCTGAGCACAATTGCCTCTAGATATAAGCAGTTTCCTAGGATACGATCTCCAAGGATACGGTTGCCGTGCATACGGTGTTCTAGTATGTGCACTTCATGATCTAGAATCTTGTGGGCCCGGTTCTGAGAACTATAGTCTCCAGGGATACGCGGTTTCCTAGGATACCGACTACAAGGATACGGTTGCCTTGCATACTGCGTTCTAGGATGTGGTGTGTCAGGATCTAGAATCTTGTCATGAGTGTTCTGAGCACAATGACCTCCTGAGATAAGCGGTTTCCTAGGATAAAGTTTCCAAGGATACGGTTGCATTGAATACGACGTTTAGAATGTGGTGTGTCAGGATCTAGATACTTGTGGGGCGGGTATTGAGCACAATGGCAGACAGATATAAGAGGTTTCCTAGGATACGGCTTCCAAGGATACGGTTGCCTTGGATACTGCATTCTAGAATGTGGTGTGTCATGATCTAGAATCTTGTGGGGCACGTTCTGAGCACAATGGCCTCCAGAGATAGGCGGTTTCCTAGGATACGGCTTCCAAGGATACGGTTGACTTGGATACTGCGTTTTAGAATGTGGTTTGTCAGGACCTAGAATCCTGTTGTGCCGGTTCTAAGCAACATGGTCTCCAGAGATAAGCGGTTTCCTAGGATACGGTTTTCAAGGATACGGTTGCCTTGGATACTGCATTCTAGAATGCGGTGTGTCAGGATCTAGAATCTTGTGGGGCGGGTTCTGAGCACAATGGCCTCCAGATATAATCGGTTTTTTAGGATACGGATTCCACGGATAAGGTTGCCTTGGATACGTCATTCTGGAATGTGGAGTGTCAGGATCTAGAATCTTGTGGGACGGTTTCTGAGCACAAAAGTCCACATGGATAAGCTGTTTCCTAGGATACGGTTTCCAAGGATACTGTGTTCTAGAATGTGGTTTGTCTGAATCTAGAATCTAGGGGACAGATTCTGAAAACAATGGTCTCCAGATAAGCAGTTTCCTAGGATACGGTTTCCAAGGATACGTTTGCCTTGGATACGGCGTTCCAGAATGTGGTGTGTCAGGATCTAGAATCTTGTGGGTATCGTTCTGAGCACAATGGCCTCCAGAGATAGGCGGTTTCCTAGGTTACGTTTTCCAAGCATACGGTTGCCTTAGATACTGCGTTTTAGAATGCGGTGTGTCAGGATCTACAATATTGTGGTGCGGTTTCTTAGCACAATGGCCTCCAGATATAAGCGGTTTCCTAGGATAGGGTTTCCAAGGACACGGTTACCTTGGATACGGCCTTCTAGAATGTGGTGTGTCAGGATCTAGAATCTTGTGGTGCGGGGACTGAGCACAATGGTCTCCAGAGATAAGCGGTTTCCTAGGATACGATTTTCAAGGATACGGTTGCCTTGGATACGGCGTTCTAGAATGTGGTGTGTCAGGATCTAGAATCTTGAGGGAGGGGTTCTGAGCACTATGGTCTCCAGAGATAAGAGGTTTCCTGGCATACGGTTTCCAAGGATATGTTGCATTGGATACTGCATTCTAGAATGTGGTGTGTCAAGATCTAGAATACTGTGGGGCACGTTCTGAGCACAATGGCCTCCAGAGATAGGCAGTTTCCTAGGATACGGTTTGCAAGTATACGGTGGCCTAGTATACTGCGTTATAGAATGCGGTGTGTCAGGATCTAGAATCTTGTGGTGGGGGTTCTGAGCACAATGGCCTCCTGAGATAAGCGGTTTCCTGGGATTCGGTTTCCAAGGATACGGTTGCCTTTTATACATCATTCTAGAATGCGGTGTGTCAGGATCTAGAATCTTGTGGTGCGGGTTCTGAGCACTATGGCCTCCTGAGATAAGCGGTTTCCTAGGATACGGTATCCAAGTATACGATTGTCTTGGCAACGGCGTTCTAGAATGTGTTGTGTCAGGATCTAGAATCTTGTGGTGCGGGTTCTGAGCACTATGGTCTCCAGAGTAAGCGGTTTCCTAGGATACGGTTTCCAAGGATACGGTTGCCTTGGATACTGCATTCTAAAATGCGGTGTGTCAGGATCTAGAATCTTGTGGTGCGGGTTCTGAGCACAATGGCCTCCTGAGATAAGCGGTTTCCTAGGATACGGTTTCCAAGAATACGGTTGCCTTGGAAACTGCATTCTAGAATGTTGTGTGTCAGGATCTAGAATCTTGTGGTGCGGGTTCTGAGCACTATGGTCTCCAGAGTAAGCGGTTTCCTAGGATACGGTTTCCAAGGATACGGTTGCCTTGGATACTGCATTCTAAAATGCGGTGTGTCAGGATCTAGAATCTTGTGGTGCGGGTTCTTAGCACAATGGCCTCCTGAGATAAGCGGTTTCCTATGATACGGTTTCCAAGGATACGGTAGCCTTGGATACGGCGTTCTAGAATGTGGTGTGTCAGGATCTAGAATATTGTTGGTCAGGTTCAGAGAACAATAATCTACAGGAATACGCGGTTTCCAAGGATACGGACTCCAAGAATACGGTTGCCTTGCATACGGCGTTCTAGACTGTGGTGTAACAGTATCTAGAATCTTGTGGGACGGGTTCTGAGCACAATGGTCTCCAGGGATTCGCGGTTTACTAGGATTCCGTCTCCAAGTATACGGTTGCCTTGGATAGTGCGTTTTACAATGTGGTATGTCAGGATCTAGAATCTTGTGGTGCGGGTTCTGAGCACTATGGTCTCCTGAGTAAGCGGTTTCCTAGGATACGGTTTCCAAGGATAGGGTTGCCTTGGATACTGCATTCTAGAATGCGGTGTGTCAGGATCTAGAATCTTGTGGTGCGGGTTCTGAGCACAATGGCCTCCTGAGATAAGCGGTTTCCTAGGATACGGTTTCCAAGGATAGGGTTGCCTTGGATACTGCATTCTAGAATGCGGTGTGTCGGGATCTAGAATCTTGTGGTGCGGGTTCTGAGCACAATGGCCTCCTGAGATAAGCGGTTTCCTAGGATACGGTTTCCAAGGATACGGTTGCCTTGGATACTGCATTCTAGAATGCGATGTGTCAGGATCTAGAATCTTGTGGTGCGAGTTCTGAGCACAATGGCCTCCTGAGATAAGCGGTTTCCTAGGATACGGTTTCCAAGGAGACGGTTGCCTTGGTTACTGCATTCTAGAATGCGGTGTGTCGGGATCTAGAATCTTGTGGTGCGGGTTCTGAGCACAATGGCCTCCTGAGATAAGCGGTTTCCTAGGATACGGTTTCCAAGGATACGGTTGCCTTGGTTACTGCATTCTAGAATGCGGTGTGTCGGGATCTAGAATCTTGTGGTGCGGGTTCTGAGCACCATGGCCTCCTGAGATAAGCGGTTTCCTAGGATACGGTTTCCAAGGATACGGTTGCCTTGGTTACTGCATTCTAGAATGCGGTGTGTCGGGATCTAGAATCTTGTGGTGCGGGTACTGAGCACAATGGCCTCCTGAGATAAGCGGTTTCCTAGGATACGGTTTCCACGGATACGGTTGCCTTGGTTACTGCATTCTAGAATGCGGTGTGTCGGGATCTAGAATCTTGTGGTGCGGGTTCTGAGCACAATGGCCTCCTGAGATAAGCGGTTTCCTAGGATACGGTTTCCAAGGATACGGTGGCCTTGGATACTGCATTCTAGAATGCGGTGTGTCGGGATCTAGAATCTTGTGGTGCGGGTTCTGAGCACAATGGCCTCCTGAGATAAGCGGTTTCCTAGGATACGGTTTCCACGGATACGGTTGCCTTGGTTACTGCATTCTAGAATGCGGTGTGTCGGGATCTAGAATCTTGTGGTGCGGGTTCTGAGCACAATGGCCTCCTGAGATAAGCGGTTTCCTAGGATACGGTTTCCACGGATACGGTTGCCTTGGTTACTGCATTCTAGAACGCGGTGTGTCAGGATCTAGAATCTTGTGGTGCAGGTTCTGAGCACAATGGCCTCCTAAGATAAGCGGTTTCCTAGGATACGGTTTCCAAGGATACGGTTGCCATGTATACGGGGTTCTGGAATGTGGTGTAGAGCATCTAGAATATTGTGGTGCGGGTTCTGAGCACAATGGCCTCCTGAGAAAATCGGTTTCCTAGGATACGGTTTCCAAGTATACGGTTGCCTTGGATACTGCATTCTAGAACACGGTGTGTCAGGATCTAGAATCTTGTGGTGCGGGTTCTGAGCACAATGGCCTCCTGAGATAAGCTGTTTCCTAGGATACGGTTTCCAAGGATACGGTTGCCTTGGATACTGCATTCTAGAATGCGGTGTGTCAGGATCTGGAATCTTGTGGTGCGGGTTCTGAGCACTATGGCCTCCTGAGATAAGCGGTTTCCTAGGATACGGTTTCCAAGGATACGGTTGCCTTGGATACTGCATTCTAGAATGCGGTGTGTCAGGATCTAGAATCTGTGGTGCGAGTTCTGAGCACAATGGCCTCCTGAGATAAGCGGTTTCCTAGGATACGGTTTCCAAGGATAGGGTTGCCTTGGATACTGCATTCTAGAACACGGTGTGTCAGGATCTAGAATCTGTTGGTGGGGGTTCTGAGCACAATGGCCTCCTGAGATAAGCGCATTCCTAGGATGCGGTTTCCAAGGATACGGTTGCCTTGGATACGGTGTTCTAGAATGTTGTGTGTCAGGATGTAGAATCTTGTGGTGCGGGTTCTGAGCACAAAGGCCTCCTGAGAAAAGCGGATTCCTAGGATACGGTTTCCAAGGATACGGTTGCCTTGCATATGGCGTTCTAGAATGTGGTGTGTCAGGATCTAGAATCTTGTGGTGTGGGTTCTGAGCACTATGGTCTCCAGAGTCAGCGGTTTCCTAGGATACGGTTTCCAAGGATACGGTTGCCATGGAAACGGCACGGCGTTTTGGAATGTGGTGTGTCAGCATCTAGAATCTTGTGTTGCGGGTTGTGAGCACAATGGCCTCTTGAGAAAAGCGGATTCCTAGGATACGGTTTCCAAGGATACGGTTGCCTTGGATATGGCGTTCTAGAATGTGGTGTGTCAGGATCTAGAATATTGTGGTTCGGGTTCTGAGCACTATGGTCTCCAGAGTAAGCGGTTTCCTAGGATACTGTTTCCAAGGATACGGTTGCCTTGGATATGGCGTTCTAGAATGCGGTGTGTCAGGATCTAGAATATTGTGGTTCGGGTTCTGAGCACTATGGCCTCCAGAGTAATCGGTTTCCTAGGATACGGTTTCCAAGGATACGGTTGCCTTGGATACTGCATTCTAGAATGCGGTGTGTCAGGATCTAAAATCTTGTGGTGCGGGTTCTGAGCACAATGGCCTCCTGAGATAAGCGGTTTCCTAGGATACGGTTTCCAAGGATACGGTTTCCTTGGTTACTGCATTCTGGAATGCGGTGTGTCAGGATCTAGAATCTTGTGGTGCGGGTTCTGAGCACAACGGCCTCCTGAGATAAGCGCTTTCCTAGGATACGGTTTCCAAGGATACGGTTGCCTTGGATACTGCATTCTAGAATGCGGTGTGTCAGGATCTAGAATCTTGTGGTGCGGGTTCTGAGCACAATGGCCTTCTGAGATAAGCGGTTTCCTAGGATACGGTTTCCAAGTATACGGTTGCCTTGGATACTGCATTCTAGAATGCGATGTCTCAGGATCTAGAATCTTGTGGTGCGGGTTCTGAGCACAATGGCCTCCTGAGATAAGCGGTTTCCTAGGATACGGTTTCCAAGGATACGGTTGCCTTGGTTACTGCATTCTAGAATGCAGTGTGTCGGGATCTAGAATCTTGTGGTGCGGGTTCTGAGCACAACGGCCTCCTGAGATAAGCGGTTTCCTAGGATACGGTTTCCAAGGATACGGTTGCCTTGGTTACTGCATTCTAGAATGCGGTGTGTCGGGATCTAGAATCTTGTGGTGCGGGTTCTGAGCACAATGGCCTCCTGAGATAAGCGGTTTCCTAGGATACGGTTTCCACGGATACGGTTGCCTTGGTTACTGCATTCTAGAATGCGGTGTGTGGGGATCTAGAATCTTGTGGTGCGGGTTCTGATCACAATGGCCTCCTGAGATAAGCGGTTTCCTAGGATACGGTTTCCACGGATACGGTTGCCTTGGTTACTGCATTCTAGAATGCGGTGTGTCGGGATCTAGAATCTTGTGGTGCGGGTTCTGAGCACAATGGCCTCCTGAGATAAGCGGTTTCCTAGGATACGGTTTCCAAGGATACGGTTGCCTTGGATACTGCATTCTAGAATGCGGTGTGTCAGGATCTAGAATCTTGTGGTGCGGGTTCTGAGCACAATGGCCTCCTGAGATAAGCGGTTTCCTAGGATACGGTTTCCAAGTATACGGTTGCCTTGGTTACTGCATTCTAGAATGCAGTGTGTCGGGATCTAGAATCTTGTGGTGCGGGTTCTGAGCACAATGGCCTCCTGAGATAAGCGGTTTCCTAGGATACGGTTTCCAAGTATACGGTTGCCTTGGATACTGCATTCTAGAATGCGGTGTGTCGGGATCTAGAATCTTGTGGTGCGGGTTCTGAGCACAATGGCCTCCTGAGATAAGCGGTTTCCTAGGATACGGTTTCCAAGGATACGGTTGCCTTGGATACTGCATTCTAGAATGCGGTGTGTCGGGATCTAGAATCTTGTTGTGCGGGTTCTGAGCACAATGGCCTCCTGAGATAAGCGGTTTCCTAGGATACGGTTTCCACGGATACGGTTGCCTTGGTTACTGCATTCTAGAATGCGGTGTGTCGGGATCTAGAATCTTGTGGTGCTGGTTCTGAGCACAATGGCCTCCTGAGATAAGCGGTTTCCTAGGATACGGTTTCCACGGATACGGTTGCCTTGGTTACTGCATTCTAGAATGCGGTGTGTCGGGATCTAGAATCTTGTGGTGCGGGTTCTGAGCACAATGGCCTCCTGAGATAAGCGGTTTCCTAGGATACGGTTTCCACTGATACGGTTGCCTTGGTTACTGCATTCTAGAATGCGGTGTGTCTGGATCTAGAATCTTGTGGTGCGGGTTCTGAGCACAATGGCCTCCTGAGATAAGCGGTTTCCTAGGATACGGTTTCCACGGATACGGTTGCCTTGGTTACTGCATTCTAGAATGCGGTGTGTCAGGATCTAGAATCTTGTGTTGCAGGTTCTGAGCACAATGGCCTCCAGGGTAAGCCGTTTCCTAGGATACGGTTTCCAAGGATACGGTTGCCTTGGTTACTGCATTCTAGACGGCGGTGTGTCAGGATCTAGAATCTTGTGGTGCGGGTTCTGAGCACAATGGCCTCCTGAGATAAGCGGTTTCCTAGGATACGGTTTCCAAGGATACGGTTGCCTTGGATACTGCATTCTAGAATGCGGTGTGTCAGGATCTAGAATCTTGTGGTGCGGGTTCTGAGCACAATGGCCTCCTGAGATAAGCGGTTTCCTAGGATACGGTTTCCAAGTATACGGTTGCCTTGGTTACTGCATTCTAGAATGCAGTGTGTCGGGATCTAGAATCTTGTGGTGCGGGTTCTGAGCACAATGGCCTCCTGAGATAAGCGGTTTCCTAGGATACGGTTTCCAAGTATACGGTTGCCTTGGATACTGCATTCTAGAATGCGGTGTGTCGGGATCTAGAATCTTGTGGTGCGGGTTCTGAGCACAATGGCCTCCTGAGATAAGCGGTTTCCTAGGATACGGTTTCCAAGGATACGGTTGCCTTGGATACTGCATTCTAGAATGCGGTGTGTCGGGATCTAGAATCTTGTTGTGCGGGTTCTGAGCACAATGGCCTCCTGAGATAAGCGGTTTCCTAGGATACGGTTTCCACGGATACGGTTGCCTTGGTTACTGCATTCTAGAATGCGGTGTGTCGGGATCTAGAATCTTGTGGTGCTGGTTCTGAGCACAATGGCCTCCTGAGATAAGCGGTTTCCTAGGATACGGTTTCCACGGATACGGTTGCCTTGGTTACTGCATTCTAGAATGCGGTGTGTCGGGATCTAGAATCTTGTGGTGCGGGTTCTGAGCACAATGGCCTCCTGAGATAAGCGGTTTCCTAGGATACGGTTTCCACTGATACGGTTGCCTTGGTTACTGCATTCTAGAATGCGGTGTGTCGGGATCTAGAATCTTGTGGTGCGGGTTCTGAGCACAATGGCCTCCTGAGATAAGCGGTTTCCTAGGATACGGTTTCCACGGATACGGTTGCCTTGGTTACTGCATTCTAGAATGTGGTGTGTCAGGATCTAGAATCTTGTGGGTATCGTTCTGAGCACAATGGCCTCCAGAGATAGGCGGTTTCCTAGGTTACGTTTTCCAAGCATACGGTTGCCTTAGATACTGCGTTTTAGAATGCGGTGTGTCAGGATCTACAATATTGTGGTGCGGTTTCTTAGCACAATGGCCTCCAGATATAAGCGGTTTCCTAGGATAGGGTTTCCAAGGACACGGTTACCTTGGATACGGCCTTCTAGAATGTGGTGTGTCAGGATCTAGAATCTTGTGGTGCGGGGACTGAGCACAATGGTCTCCAGAGATAAGCGGTTTCCTAGGATACGATTTTCAAGGATACGGTTGCCTTGGATACGGCGTTCTAGAATGTGGTGTGTCAGGATCTAGAATCTTGAGGGAGGGGTTCTGAGCACTATGGTCTCCAGAGATAAGAGGTTTCCTGGCATACGGTTTCCAAGGATATGTTGCATTGGATACTGCATTCTAGAATGTGGTGTGTCAAGATCTAGAATACTGTGGGGCACGTTCTGAGCACAATGGCCTCCAGAGATAGGCAGTTTCCTAGGATACGGTTTGCAAGTATACGGTGGCCTAGTATACTGCGTTATAGAATGCGGTGTGTCAGGATCTAGAATCTTGTGGTGGGGGTTCTGAGCACAATGGCCTCCTGAGATAAGCGGTTTCCTGGGATTCGGTTTCCAAGGATACGGTTGCCTTTTATACATCATTCTAGAATGCGGTGTGTCAGGATCTAGAATCTTGTGGTGCGGGTTCTGAGCACTATGGCCTCCTGAGATAAGCGGTTTCCTAGGATACGGTATCCAAGTATACGATTGTCTTGGCAACGGCGTTCTAGAATGTGTTGTGTCAGGATCTAGAATCTTGTGGTGCGGGTTCTGAGCACTATGGTCTCCAGAGTAAGCGGTTTCCTAGGATACGGTTTCCAAGGATACGGTTGCCTTGGATACTGCATTCTAAAATGCGGTGTGTCAGGATCTAGAATCTTGTGGTGCGGGTTCTGAGCACAATGGCCTCCTGAGATAAGCGGTTTCCTAGGATACGGTTTCCAAGAATACGGTTGCCTTGGAAACTGCATTCTAGAATGTTGTGTGTCAGGATCTAGAATCTTGTGGTGCGGGTTCTGAGCACTATGGTCTCCAGAGTAAGCGGTTTCCTAGGATACGGTTTCCAAGGATACGGTTGCCTTGGATACTGCATTCTAAAATGCGGTGTGTCAGGATCTAGAATCTTGTGGTGCGGGTTCTTAGCACAATGGCCTCCTGAGATAAGCGGTTTCCTATGATACGGTTTCCAAGGATACGGTAGCCTTGGATACGGCGTTCTAGAATGTGGTGTGTCAGGATCTAGAATATTGTTGGTCAGGTTCAGAGAACAATAATCTACAGGAATACGCGGTTTCCAAGGATACGGACTCCAAGAATACGGTTGCCTTGCATACGGCGTTCTAGACTGTGGTGTAACAGTATCTAGAATCTTGTGGGACGGGTTCTGAGCACAATGGTCTCCAGGGATTCGCGGTTTACTAGGATTCCGTCTCCAAGTATACGGTTGCCTTGGATAGTGCGTTTTACAATGTGGTATGTCAGGATCTAGAATCTTGTGGTGCGGGTTCTGAGCACTATGGTCTCCTGAGTAAGCGGTTTCCTAGGATACGGTTTCCAAGGATAGGGTTGCCTTGGATACTGCATTCTAGAATGCGGTGTGTCAGGATCTAGAATCTTGTGGTGCGGGTTCTGAGCACAATGGCCTCCTGAGATAAGCGGTTTCCTAGGATACGGTTTCCAAGGATAGGGTTGCCTTGGATACTGCATTCTAGAATGCGGTGTGTCGGGATCTAGAATCTTGTGGTGCGGGTTCTGAGCACAATGGCCTCCTGAGATAAGCGGTTTCCTAGGATACGGTTTCCAAGGATACGGTTGCCTTGGATACTGCATTCTAGAATGCGATGTGTCAGGATCTAGAATCTTGTGGTGCGAGTTCTGAGCACAATGGCCTCCTGAGATAAGCGGTTTCCTAGGATACGGTTTCCAAGGAGACGGTTGCCTTGGTTACTGCATTCTAGAATGCGGTGTGTCGGGATCTAGAATCTTGTGGTGCGGGTTCTGAGCACAATGGCCTCCTGAGATAAGCGGTTTCCTAGGATACGGTTTCCAAGGATACGGTTGCCTTGGTTACTGCATTCTAGAATGCGGTGTGTCGGGATCTAGAATCTTGTGGTGCGGGTTCTGAGCACCATGGCCTCCTGAGATAAGCGGTTTCCTAGGATACGGTTTCCAAGGATACGGTTGCCTTGGTTACTGCATTCTAGAATGCGGTGTGTCGGGATCTAGAATCTTGTGGTGCGGGTACTGAGCACAATGGCCTCCTGAGATAAGCGGTTTCCTAGGATACGGTTTCCACGGATACGGTTGCCTTGGTTACTGCATTCTAGAATGCGGTGTGTCGGGATCTAGAATCTTGTGGTGCGGGTTCTGAGCACAATGGCCTCCTGAGATAAGCGGTTTCCTAGGATACGGTTTCCAAGGATACGGTGGCCTTGGATACTGCATTCTAGAATGCGGTGTGTCGGGATCTAGAATCTTGTGGTGCGGGTTCTGAGCACAATGGCCTCCTGAGATAAGCGGTTTCCTAGGATACGGTTTCCACGGATACGGTTGCCTTGGTTACTGCATTCTAGAATGCGGTGTGTCGGGATCTAGAATCTTGTGGTGCGGGTTCTGAGCACAATGGCCTCCTGAGATAAGCGGTTTCCTAGGATACGGTTTCCACGGATACGGTTGCCTTGGTTACTGCATTCTAGAACGCGGTGTGTCAGGATCTAGAATCTTGTGGTGCAGGTTCTGAGCACAATGGCCTCCTAAGATAAGCGGTTTCCTAGGATACGGTTTCCAAGGATACGGTTGCCATGTATACGGGGTTCTGGAATGTGGTGTAGAGCATCTAGAATATTGTGGTGCGGGTTCTGAGCACAATGGCCTCCTGAGAAAATCGGTTTCCTAGGATACGGTTTCCAAGTATACGGTTTCCTTGGATACTGCATTCTAGAACACGGTGTGTCAGGATCTAGAATCTTGTGGTGCGGGTTCTGAGCACAATGGCCTCCTGAGATAAGCTGTTTCCTAGGATACGGTTTCCAAGGATACGGTTGCCTTGGATACTGCATTCTAGAATGCGGTGTGTCAGGATCTGGAATCTTGTGGTGCGGGTTCTGAGCACTATGGCCTCCTGAGATAAGCGGTTTCCTAGGATACGGTTTCCAAGGATACGGTTGCCTTGGATACTGCATTCTAGAATGCGGTGTGTCAGGATCTAGAATCTGTGGTGCGAGTTCTGAGCACAATGGCCTCCTGAGATAAGCGGTTTCCTAGGATACGGTTTCC
The DNA here is from genome assembly GCF_022682495.2 of Desmodus rotundus. Lineage (NCBI taxonomy): Eukaryota > Metazoa > Chordata > Mammalia > Chiroptera > Phyllostomidae > Desmodus > Desmodus rotundus. Next base: position 479,860 of record NW_026527445.1, on the reverse strand, counting down.
AAGGATAGGGTTGCCTTGGATACTGCATTCTAGAACACGGTGTGTCAGGATCTAGAATCTGTTGGTGGGGGTTCTGAGCACAATGGCCTCCTGAGATAAGCGCATTCCTAGGATGCGGTTTCCAAGGATACGGTTGCCTTGGATACGGTGTTCTAGAATGTTGTGTGTCAGGATGTAGAATCTTGTGGTGCGGGTTCTGAGCACAAAGGCCTCCTGAGAAAAGCGGATTCCTAGGATACGGTTTCCAAGGATACGGTTGCCTTGGATATGGCGTTCTAGAATGTGGTGTGTCAGGATCTAGAATCTTGTGGTGTGGGTTCTGAGCACTATGGTCTCCAGAGTCAGCGGTTTCCTAGGATACGGTTTCCAAGGATACGGTTGCCATGGAAACGGCACGGCGTTTTGGAATGTGGTGTGTCAGCATCTAGAATCTTGTGTTGCGGGTTGTGAGCACAATGGCCTCTTGAGAAAAGCGGATTCCTAGGATACGGTTTCCAAGGATACGGTTGCCTTGGATATGGCGTTCTAGAATGTGGTGTGTCAGGATCTAGAATATTGTGGTTCGGGTTCTGAGCACTATGGTCTCCAGAGTAAGCGGTTTCCTAGGATACGGTTTCCAAGGATACGGTTGCCTTGGATATGGCGTTCTAGAATGCGGTGTGTCAGGATCTAGAATATTGTGGTTCGGGTTCTGAGCACTATGGCCTCCAGAGTAATCGGTTTCCTAGGATACGGTTTCCAAGGATACGGTTGCCTTGGATACTGCATTCTAGAATGCGGTGTGTCAGGATCTAAAATCTTGTGGTGCGGGTTCTGAGCACAATGGCCTCCTGAGATAAGCGGTTTCCTAGGATACGGTTTCCAAGGATACGGTTTCCTTGGTTACTGTATTCTGGAATGCGGTGTGTCAGGATCTAGAATCTTGTGGTGCGGGTTCTGAGCACAACGGCCTCCTGAGATAAGCGCTTTCCTAGGATACGGTTTCCAAGGATACGGTTGCCTTGGATACTGCATTCTAGAATGCGGTGTGTCAGGATCTAGAATCTTGTGGTGCGGGTTCTGAGCACAATGGCCTTCTGAGATAAGCGGTTTCCTAGGATACGGTTTCCAAGTATACGGTTGCCTTGGATACTGCATTCTAGAATGCGATGTCTCAGGATCTAGAATCTTGTGGTGCGGGTTCTGAGCACAATGGCCTCCTGAGATAAGCGGTTTCCTAGGATACGGTTTCCAAGGATACGGTTGCCTTGGTTACTGCATTCTAGAATGCAGTGTGTCGGGATCTAGAATCTTGTGGTGCGGGTTCTGAGCACAACGGCCTCCTGAGATAAGCGGTTTCCTAGGATACGGTTTCCAAGGATACGGTTGCCTTGGTTACTGCATTCTAGAATGCGGTGTGTCGGGATCTAGAATCTTGTGGTGCGGGTTCTGAGCACAATGGCCTCCTGAGATAAGCGGTTTCCTAGGATACGGTTTCCACGGATACGGTTGCCTTGGTTACTGCATTCTAGAATGCGGTGTGTGGGGATCTAGAATCTTGTGGTGCGGGTTCTGATCACAATGGCCTCCTGAGATAAGCGGTTTCCTAGGATACGGTTTCCACGGATACGGTTGCCTTGGTTACTGCATTCTAGAATGCGGTGTGTCGGGATCTAGAATCTTGTGGTGCGGGTTCTGAGCACAATGGCCTCCTGAGATAAGCGGTTTCCTAGGATACGGTTTCCAAGGATACGGTTGCCTTGGATACTGCATTCTAGAATGCGGTGTGTCAGGATCTAGAATCTTGTGGTGCGGGTTCTGAGCACAATGGCCTCCTGAGATAAGCGGTTTCCTAGGATACGGTTTCCAAGTATACGGTTGCCTTGGTTACTGCATTCTAGAATGCAGTGTGTCGGGATCTAGAATCTTGTGGTGCGGGTTCTGAGCACAATGGCCTCCTGAGATAAGCGGTTTCCTAGGATACGGTTTCCAAGTATACGGTTGCCTTGGATACTGCATTCTAGAATGCGGTGTGTCGGGATCTAGAATCTTGTGGTGCGGGTTCTGAGCACAATGGCCTCCTGAGATAAGCGGTTTCCTAGGATACGGTTTCCAAGGATACGGTTGCCTTGGATACTGCATTCTAGAATGCGGTGTGTCGGGATCTAGAATCTTGTTGTGCGGGTTCTGAGCACAATGGCCTCCTGAGATAAGCGGTTTCCTAGGATACGGTTTCCACGGATACGGTTGCCTTGGTTACTGCATTCTAGAATGCGGTGTGTCGGGATCTAGAATCTTGTGGTGCTGGTTCTGAGCACAATGGCCTCCTGAGATAAGCGGTTTCCTAGGATACGGTTTCCACGGATACGGTTGCCTTGGTTACTGCATTCTAGAATGCGGTGTGTCGGGATCTAGAATCTTGTGGTGCGGGTTCTGAGCACAATGGCCTCCTGAGATAAGCGGTTTCCTAGGATACGGTTTCCAAGGATACGGTTGCCTTGGATACTGCATTCTAGAATGCGGTGTGTCGGGATCTAGAATCTTGTGGTGCGGGTTCTGAGCACAATGGCCTCCTGAGATAAGCGGTTTCCTAGGATACGGTTTCCAAGGATACGGTTGCCTTGGATACTGCATTCTAGAATGCGGTGTGTCGGGATCTAGAATCTTGTGGTGCGGGTTCTGAGCACAATGGCCTCCTGAGATAAGCGGTTTCCTAGGATACGGTTTCCACGGATACGGTTGCCTTGGTTACTGCATTCTAGAATGCGGTGTGTCGGGATCTAGAATCTTGTGGTGCGGGTTCTGAGCACAATGGCCTCCTGAGATAAGCGGTTTCCTAGGATACGGTTTCCACGGATACGGTTGCCTTGGTTATTGCATTCTAGAATGCGGTGTGTCGGGATCTAGAATCTTGTGGTGCGGGTTCTGAGCACAATGGCCTCCTGAGATAAGCGGTTTCCTAGGATACGGTTTCCAAGGATACGGTTGCCTTGGATACTGCATTCTAGAATGCGGTGTGTCAGGATCTAGAATCTTGTGGTGCGGGTTCTGAGCACAATTGCCTCCTGAGATAAGCGGTTTCCTAGGATACGGTTTCCAAGGATACGGTTGCCTTGGATACTGCATTCTTGAATGCGGTGTGTCAGGATCTAGAATCTTGTGGTGCGGGTTCTGAGCACAACGGCCTCCTGAGATAAGCGGTTTCCTAGGATACGGTTTCCAAGGATACGGTTGCCTTGGATACTGCATTCTAGAATGCGGTGTGTCAGGATCTAGAATCTTGTGGTGCGGGTTCTGAGCACAATGGCCTCCTGAGATAAGCGGTTTCCTAGGATACGGTTTCCAAGGATACGGTTTCCTTGGTTACTGCATTCTGGAATGCGGTGTGTCAGGATCTAGAATCTTGTGGTGCGGGTTCTGAGCACAACGGCCTCCTGAGATAAGCGCTTTCCTAGGATACGGTTTCCAAGGATACGGTTGCCTTGGATACTGCATTCTGGAATGCGGTGTGTCAGGATCTAGAATCTTGTGGTGCGGGTTCTGAGCACAACGGCCTCCTGAGATAAGCAGTTTCCTAGGATACGGTTTCCAAGGATACGGTTGCCTTGGATACTGCATTCTAGAATGCGGTGTGTCAGGATCTAGAATCTTGTGGTGCGGGTTCTGAGCACAATGGCCTCCTGAGATAAGCGGTTTTCTAGGATACGTTTTCCAAGTATACGGTTGCCTTGGATACTGCATTCTAGAATGCGATGTGTCAGGATCTAGAATCTTGTGGTGCGGGTTCTGAGCACAATGGCCTCCTGAGATAAGCGGTTTCCTAGGATACGGTTTCCAAGGATACGGTTGCCTTGGTTACTGCATTCTAGAATGCGTTGTGTCAGGATCTAGAATCTTGTGGTGCGGGTTCTGAGCACAACGGCCTCTTGAGATAAGCGGTTTCCTAGGATACGGTTTCCAACGATACGGTTGCCTTGGATACGGCGTTCTCGAATGTGGTGTGTCAGGATCTAGATTCTTGTGTTGCGGGTTCTGAGCACAATGGCCTCCAGAGTAAGCCGTTTCCTAGGATACGGTTTCCAAGGATACGGTGCCTTTGTTACTGCATTCTAGAATGCGGTGTGTCAGGATCTAGAATCTTGTGGTGCGGGTTCTGAGCACAACGGCCTCCTGAGATAAGCGGTTTCCTACGATACGGTTTCCAAGGATACGGTTGCCTTGGTTACTGCATTCTAGAATGCCGTGTGTCAGGATCTAGAATCTTGTGGTGCGGGTTCTGAGCACATCGGCCTCCTGAGATAAGCGGTTTCCAAGGATACGGTTGCCTTGGATACGGTGTTCTAGAATATGGTGTAACAGGATTTAGAATCTTGTGGGACGGGTTCTGAGCACAATCGTCTCCAGAGTAAGCGGTTTCCTAGGATACGGTTTCCAAGGATACGGTTGCCTTCGATACTGCGTTCTAGAATGCGGTGTGTCAGGATCTAGAATCTTGTGGTGCGGGTTCTGAGCACAATGGCCTCCTGAGATAAGCGGTTTCCTAGGATACGGTTTCCAAGGATACGGTTGCCTTGGATACTGCATTCTTGAATGCGGTGTGTCAGGATCTAGAATCTTGTGGTGCGGGTTCTGAGCACAATGGCCTCCTGAGATAAGCGGTTTCCTAGGATACGGTTTCCAAGGATACGGTTGCCTTGGATACTGCATTCTTGAATGCGGTGTGTCAGGATCTAGAATCTTGTGGTGCGGGTTCTGAGCACAACGGCCTCCTGAGATAAGCGGTTTCCTAGGATACGGTTTCCAAGGATACGGTTGCCTTGGATACTGCATTCTAGAATGCGGTGTGTCAGGATCTAGAATCTTGTGGTGCGGGTTCTGAGCACAATGGCCTCCTGAGATAAGCGGTTTCCTAGGATACGGTTTCCAAGGATACGGTTTCCTTGGTTACTGCATTCTGGAATGCGGTGTGTCAGGATCTAGAATCTTGTGGTGCGGGTTCTGAGCACAACGGCCTCCTGAGATAAGCGCTTTCCTAGGATACGGTTTCCAAGGATACGGTTGCCTTGGATACTGCATTCTGGAATGCGGTGTGTCAGGATCTAGAATCTTGTGGTGCGGGTTCTGAGCACAACGGCCTCCTGAGATAAGCAGTTTCCTAGGATACGGTTTCCAAGGATACGGTTGCCTTGGATACTGCATTCTAGAATGCGGTGTGTCAGGATCTAGAATCTTGTGGTGCGGGTTCTGAGCACAATGGCCTCCTGAGATAAGCGGTTTCCTAGGATACGGTTTCCAAGTATACGGTTGCCTTGGATACTGCATTCTAGAATGCGATGTGTCAGGATCCAGAATCTTGTGGTGCGGGTTCTGAGCACAATGGCCTCCTGAGATAAGCGGTTTCCTAGGATACGGTTTCCAAGGATACGGTTGCCTTGGTTACTGCATTCTAGAATGCGGTGTGTCAGGATCTAGAATCTTGTGGTGCGGGTTCTGAGCACAACGGCCTCTTGAGATAAGCGGTTTCCTAGGATACGGTTTCCAACGATACGGTTGCCTTGGATACGGCGTTCTCGAATGTGGTGTGTCAGGATCTAGATTCTTGTGTTGCGGGTTCTGAGCACAATGGCCTCCAGAGTAAGCCGTTTCCTAGGATACGGTTTCCAAGGATACGGTGCCTTTGTTACTGCATTCTAGAATGCGGTGTGTCAGGATCTAGAATCTTGTGGTGCGGGTTCTGAGCACAACGGCCTCCTGAGATAAGCGGTTTCCTACGATACGGTTTCCAAGGATACGGTTGCCTTGGTTACTGCATTCTAGAATGCCGTGTGTCAGGATCTAGAATCTTGTGGTGCGGGTTCTGAGCACATCGGCCTCCTGAGATAAGCGGTTTCCAAGGATACGGTTGCCTTGGATACGGTGTTCTAGAATATGGTGTAACAGGATTTAGAATCTTGTGGGACGGGTTCTGAGCACAATCGTCTCCAGAGTAAGCGGTTTCCTAGGATACGGTTTCCAAGGATACGGTTGCCTTCGATACTGCGTTCTAGAATGCGGTGTGTCAGGATCTAGAATCTTGTGGTGCCGGTTTTGAGCACAATGGCCTCTTGAGATAAGCGGTTTCCTAGGATACGGTTTCCAACGATACGGTTGCCTTGGATACGGCGTTCTCGAATGTGGTGTGTCAGGATCTAGATTCTTGTGGTGCGGGTTCTGAGCACAACGGCCTCCTGAGATAAGCGGTTTCCTAGGATACGGTTTCCAAGGATACGGTTGCCTTGGATACTGCATTCTAGAATGTGGTGTGTCAGGATCTAGAATCTTGTGGTGCGGGTTCTGAGCACAATGGCCTCCTGAGATAAGCCGTTTCCTAGGATACGGTTTCCAAGGATACGGTTGCCTTGGATACTGCATTCTAGAATGCGGTGTGTCAGGATCTAGAATCTTGTGTTGCGGGTTCTGAGCACAATGGCCTCCAGGGTAAGCCGTTTCCTAGGATACGGTTTCCAAGGATACGGTGCCATGGTTACTGCATTCTAGAATGCGGTGTGTCAGGATCTAGAATCTTGTGGTGCGGGTTCTGAGCACAATGGCCTCCTGAGATAAGCGGTTCCCTGGATACGGTTTCCAAGGATACGGTTGCCTTGGATACAGCATTCTAGAATGCGGTGTGTCAGGATCTAGAATCTTGTGGTGCGGGTTCTGAGCACAATGGCCTCCTGAGATAAGCGGTTTCCTAGGATACGGTTTCCAAGGATACGGTTGCCTTGGATACTGCATTCTAGAATGCGGTGTGTCGGGATCTAGAATCTTGTGGTGCGGGTTCTGAGCACAATGGCCTCCTGAGATAAGCGGTTTCCTAGGATACGGTTTCCACGGATACGGTTGCCTTGGTTACTGCATTCTAGAATGCGGTGTGTCGGGATCTAGAATCTTGTGGTGCGGGTTCTGAGCACAATGGCCTCCTGAGATAAGCGGTTTCCTAGGATACGGTTTCCAAGGATACGGTTGCCTTGGTTACTGCATTCTAGAATGCGGTGTGTCGGGATCTAGAATCTTGTGGTGCGGGTTCTGAGCACAATGGCCTCCTGAGATAAGCGGTTTCCTAGGATACGGTTTCCACGGATACGGTTGCCTTGGTTACTGCATTCTAGAATGCGGTGTGTCGGGATCTAGAATCTTGTGGTGCGGGTTCTGAGCACAATGGCCTCCTGAGATAAGCGGTTTCCTAGGATACGGTTTCCAAGGATACGGTTGCCTTGGATACTGCATTCTAGAATGCGGTGTGTCAGGATCTAGAATCTTGTGGTGCGGGTTCTGAGCACAATGGCCTCCTGAGATAAGCGGTTTCCTAGGATACGGTTTCCAAGGATACGGTTGCCTTGGATACTGCATTCTTGAATGCGGTGTGTCAGGATCTAGAATCTTGTGGTGCGGGTTCTGAGCACAACGGCCTCCTGAGATAAGCGGTTTCCTAGGATACGGTTTCCAAGGATACGGTTGCCTTGGATACTGCATTCTAGAATGCGGTGTGTCAGGATCTAGAATCTTGTGGTGCGGGTTCTGAGCACAATGGCCTCCTGAGATAAGCGGTTTCCTAGGATACGGTTTCCAAGGATACGGTTTCCTTGGTTACTGCATTCTGGAATGCGGTGTGTCAGGATCTAGAATCTTGTGGTGCGGGTTCTGAGCACAACGGCCTCCTGAGATAAGCGCTTTCCTAGGATACGGTTTCCAAGGATACGGTTTCCTTGGTTACTGCATTCTGGAATGCGGTGTGTCAGGATCTAGAATCTTGTGGTGCGGGTTCTGAGCACAACGGCCTCCTGAGATAAGCAGTTTCCTAGGATACGGTTTCCAAGGATACGGTTGCCTTGGATACTGCATTCTAGAATGCGGTGTGTCAGGATCTAGAATCTTGTGGTGCGGGTTCTGAGCACAATGGCCTCCTGAGATAAGCGGTTTCCTAGGATACGGTTTCCAAGTATACGGTTGCCTTGGATACTGCATTCTAGAATGCGATGTGTCAGGATCTAGAATCTTGTGGTGCGGGTTCTGAGCACAATGGCCTCCTGAGATAAGCGGTTTCCTAGGATACGGTTTCCAAGGATACGGTTGCCTTGGTTACTGCATTCTAGAATGCGGTGTGTCAGGATCTAGAATCTTGTGGTGCGGGTTCTGAGCACAACGGCCTCTTGAGATAAGCGGTTTCCTAGGATACGGTTTCCAACGATACGGTTGCCTTGGATACGGCGTTCTCGAATGTGGTGTGTCAGGATCTAGATTCTTGTGTTGCGGGTTCTGAGCACAATGGCCTCCAGAGTAAGCCGTTTCCTAGGATACGGTTTCCAAGGATACGGTGCCTTTGTTACTGCATTCTAGAATGCGGTGTGTCAGGATCTAGAATCTTGTGGTGCGGGTTCTGAGCACAACGGCCTCCTGAGATAAGCGGTTTCCTACGATACGGTTTCCAAGGATACGGTTGCCTTGGTTACTGCATTCTAGAATGCCGTGTGTCAGGATCTAGAATCTTGTGGTGCGGGTTCTGAGCACATCGGCCTCCTGAGATAAGCGGTTTCCAAGGATACGGTTGCCTTGGATACTGCATTCTAGAATGTGGTGTGTCAGGATCTAGAATCTTGTGGTGCGGGTTCTGAGCACAATGGCCTCCTGAGATAAGCCGTTTCCTAGGATACGGTTTCCAAGGATACGGTGCCATGGTTACTGCATTCTAGAATGCGGTGTGTCAGGATCTAGAATCTTGTGGTGCGGGTTCTGAGCACAATGGCCTCCTGAGATAAGCGGTTCCCTGGATACGGTTTCCAAGGATACGGTTGCCTTGGATACAGCATTCTAGAATGCGGTGTGTCAGGATCTAGAATCTTGTGGTGCGGGTTCTGAGCACAATGGCCTCCTGAGATAAGCGGTTTCCTAGGATACGGTTTCCAAGGATACGGTTGCCTTGGATACTGCATTCTAGAATGCGGTGTGTCGGGATCTAGAATCTTGTGGTGCGGGTTCTGAGCACAATGGCCTCCTGAGATAAGCGGTTTCCTAGGATACGGTTTCCACGGATACGGTTGCCTTGGTTACTGCATTCTAGAATGCGGTGTGTCGGGATCTAGAATCTTGTGGTGCGGGTTCTGAGCACAATGGCCTCCTGAGATAAGCGGTTTCCTAGGATACGGTTTCCAAGGATACGGTTGCCTTGGTTACTGCATTCTAGAATGCGGTGTGTCGGGATCTAGAATCTTGTGGTGCGGGTTCTGAGCACAATGGCCTCCTGAGATAAGCGGTTTCCTAGGATACGGTTTCCACGGATACGGTTGCCTTGGTTACTGCATTCTAGAATGCGGTGTGTCGGGATCTAGAATCTTGTGGTGCGGGTTCTGAGCACAATGGCCTCCTGAGATAAGCGGTTTCCTAGGATACGGTTTCCAAGGATACGGTTGCCTTGGATACTGCATTCTAGAATGCGGTGTGTCAGGATCTAGAATCTTGTGGTGCGGGTTCTGAGCACAATGGCCTCCTGAGATAAGCGGTTTCCTAGGATACGGTTTCCAAGGATACGGTTGCCTTGGATACTGCATTCTTGAATGCAGTGTGTCAGGATCTAGAATCTTGTGGTGCGGGTTCTGAGCACAACGGCCTCCTGAGATAAGCGGTTTCCTAGGATACGGTTTCCAAGGATACGGTTGCCCTGGATACTGCATTCTAGAATGCGGTGTGTCAGGATCTAGAATCTTGTGGTGCGGGTTCTGAGCACAATGGCCTCCTGAGATAAGCGGTTTCCTAGGATACGGTTTCCAAGGATACGGTTTCCTTGGTTACTGCATTCTGGAATGCGGTGTGTCAGGATCTAGAATCTTGTGGTGCGGGTTCTGAGCACAACGGCCTCCTGAGATAAGCGCTTTCCTAGGATACGGTTTCCAAGGATACGGTTGCCTTGGATACTGCATTCTGGAATGCGGTGTGTCAGGATCTAGAATCTTGTGGTGCGGGTTCTGAGCACAACGGCCTCCTGAGATAAGCAGTTTCCTAGGATACGGTTTCCAAGGATACGGTTGCCTTGGATACTGCATTCTAGAATGCGGTGTGTCAGGATCTAGAATCTTGTGGTGCGGGTTCTGAGCACAATGGCCTCCTGAGATAAGCGGTTTCCTAGGATACGGTTTCCAAGTATACGGTTGCCTTGGATACTGCATTCTAGAATGCGATGTGTCAGGATCCAGAATCTTGTGGTGCGGGTTCTGAGCACAATGGCCTCCTGAGATAAGCGGTTTCCTAGGATACGGTTTCCAAGGATACGGTTGCCTTGGTTACTGCATTCTAGAATGCGGTGTGTCAGGATCTAGAATCTTGTGGTGCGGGTTCTGAGCACAACGGCCTCTTGAGATAAGCGGTTTCCTAGGATACGGTTTCCAACGATACGGTTGCCTTGGATACGGCGTTCTCGAATGTGGTGTGTCAGGATCTAGATTCTTGTGTTGCGGGTTCTGAGCACAATGGCCTCCAGAGTAAGCCGTTTCCTAGGATACGGTTTCCAAGGATACGGTGCCTTTGTTACTGCATTCTAGAATGCGGTGTGTCAGGATCTAGAATCTTGTGGTGCGGGTTCTGAGCACAACGGCCTCCTGAGATAAGCGGTTTCCTACGATACGGTTTCCAAGGATACGGTTGCCTTGGTTACTGCATTCTAGAATGCCGTGTGTCAGGATCTAGAATCTTGTGGTGCGGGTTCTGAGCACATCGGCCTCCTGAGATAAGCGGTTTCCAAGGATACGGTTGCCTTGGATACGGTGTTCTAGAATATGGTGTAACAGGATTTAGAATCTTGTGGGACGGGTTCTGAGCACAATCGTCTCCAGAGTAAGCGGTTTCCTAGGATACGGTTTCCAAGGATACGGTTGCCTTCGATACTGCGTTCTAGAATGCGGTGTGTCAGGATCTAGAATCTTGTGGGGCCGGTTTTGAGCACAATGGCCTCTTGAGATAAGCGGTTTCCTAGGATACGGTTTCCAACGATACGGTTGCCTTGGATACGGCGTTCTCGAATGTGGTGTGTCAGGATCTAGATTCTTGTGGTGCGGGTTCTGAGCACAACGGCCTCCTGAGATAAGCGGTTTCCTAGGATACGGTTTCCAAGGATACGGTTGCCTTGGATACTGCATTCTAGAATGTGGTGTGTCAGGATCTAGAATCTTGTGGTGCGGGTTCTGAGCACAATGGCCTCCTGAGATAAGCCGTTTCCTAGGATACGGTTTCCAAGGATACGGTTGCCTTGGATACTGCATTCTAGAATGCGGTGTGTCAGGATCTAGAATCTTGTGTTGCGGGTTCTGAGCACAATGGCCTCCAGGGTAAGCCGTTTCCTAGGATACGGTTTCCAAGGATACGGTGCCATGGTTACTGCATTCTAGAATGCGGTGTGTCAGGATCTAGAATCTTGTGGTGCGGGTTCTGAGCACAATGGCCTCCTGAGATAAGCGGTTCCCTGGATACGGTTTCCAAGGATACGGTTGCCTTGGATACAGCATTCTAGAATGCGGTGTGTCAGGATCTAGAATCTTGTGGTGCGGGTTCTGAGCACAATGGCCTCCTGAGATAAGCGGTTTCCTAGGATACGGTTTCCAAGGATACGGTTGCCTTGGATACTGCATTCTAGAATGCGGTGTGTCGGGATCTAGAATCTTGTGGTGCGGGTTCTGAGCACAATGGCCTCCTGAGATAAGCGGTTTCCTAGGATACGGTTTCCACGGATACGGTTGCCTTGGTTACTGCATTCTAGAATGCGGTGTGTCGGGATCTAGAATCTTGTGGTGCGGGTTCTGAGCACAATGGCCTCCTGAGATAAGCGGTTTCCTAGGATACGGTTTCCAAGGATACGGTTGCCTTGGTTACTGCATTCTAGAATGCGGTGTGTCGGGATCTAGAATCTTGTGGTGCGGGTTCTGAGCACAATGGCCTCCTGAGATAAGCGGTTTCCTAGGATACGGTTTCCACGGATACGGTTGCCTTGGTTACTGCATTCTAGAATGCGGTGTGTCGGGATCTAGAATCTTGTGGTGCGGGTTCTGAGCACAATGGCCTCCTGAGATAAGCGGTTTCCTAGGATACGGTTTCCAAGGATACGGTTGCCTTGGATACTGCATTCTAGAATGCGGTGTGTCAGGATCTAGAATCTTGTGGTGCGGGTTCTGAGCACAATGGCCTCCTGAGATAAGCGGTTTCCTAGGATACGGTTTCCAAGGATACGGTTGCCTTGGATACTGCATTCTTGAATGCGGTGTGTCAGGATCTAGAATCTTGTGGTGCGGGTTCTGAGCACAACGGCCTCCTGAGATAAGCGGTTTCCTAGGATACGGTTTCCAAGGATACGGTTGCCTTGGATACTGCATTCTAGAATGCGGTGTGTCAGGATCTAGAATCTTGTGGTGCGGGTTCTGAGCACAATGGCCTCCTGAGATAAGCGGTTTCCTAGGATACGGTTTCCAAGGATACGGTTTCCTTGGTTACTGCATTCTGGAATGCGGTGTGTCAGGATCTAGAATCTTGTGGTGCGGGTTCTGAGCACAACGGCCTCCTGAGATAAGCGCTTTCCTAGGATACGGTTTCCAAGGATACGGTTTCCTTGGTTACTGCATTCTGGAATGCGGTGTGTCAGGATCTAGAATCTTGTGGTGCGGGTTCTGAGCACAACGGCCTCCTGAGATAAGCAGTTTCCTAGGATACGGTTTCCAAGGATACGGTTGCCTTGGATACTGCATTCTAGAATGCGGTGTGTCAGGATCTAGAATCTTGTGGTGCGGGTTCTGAGCACAATGGCCTCCTGAGATAAGCGGTTTCCTAGGATACGGTTTCCAAGTATACGGTTGCCTTGGATACTGCATTCTAGAATGCGATGTGTCAGGATCTAGAATCTTGTGGTGCGGGTTCTGAGCACAATGGCCTCCTGAGATAAGCGGTTTCCTAGGATACGGTTTCCAAGGATACGGTTGCCTTGGTTACTGCATTCTAGAATGCGGTGTGTCAGGATCTAGAATCTTGTGGTGCGGGTTCTGAGCACAACGGCCTCTTGAGATAAGCGGTTTCCTAGGATACGGTTTCCAACGATACGGTTGCCTTGGATACGGCGTTCTCGAATGTGGTGTGTCAGGATCTAGATTCTTGTGTTGCGGGTTCTGAGCACAATGGCCTCCAGAGTAAGCCGTTTCCTAGGATACGGTTTCCAAGGATACGGTGCCTTTGTTACTGCATTCTAGAATGCGGTGTGTCAGGATCTAGAATCTTGTGGTGCGGGTTCTGAGCACAACGGCCTCCTGAGATAAGCGGTTTCCTACGATACGGTTTCCAAGGATACGGTTGCCTTGGTTACTGCATTCTAGAATGCCGTGTGTCAGGATCTAGAATCTTGTGGTGCGGGTTCTGAGCACATCGGCCTCCTGAGATAAGCGGTTTCCAAGGATACGGTTGCCTTGGATACTGCATTCTAGAATGTGGTGTGTCAGGATCTAGAATCTTGTGGTGCGGGTTCTGAGCACAATGGCCTCCTGAGATAAGCCGTTTCCTAGGATACGGTTTCCAAGGATACGGTGCCATGGTTACTGCATTCTAGAATGCGGTGTGTCAGGATCTAGAATCTTGTGGTGCGGGTTCTGAGCACAATGGCCTCCTGAGATAAGCGGTTCCCTGGATACGGTTTCCAAGGATACGGTTGCCTTGGATACAGCATTCTAGAATGCGGTGTGTCAGGATCTAGAATCTTGTGGTGCGGGTTCTGAGCACAATGGCCTCCTGAGATAAGCGGTTTCCTAGGATACGGTTTCCAAGGATACGGTTGCCTTGGATACTGCATTCTAGAATGCGGTGTGTCGGGATCTAGAATCTTGTGGTGCGGGTTCTGAGCACAATGGCCTCCTGAGATAAGCGGTTTCCTAGGATACGGTTTCCACGGATACGGTTGCCTTGGTTACTGCATTCTAGAATGCGGTGTGTCGGGATCTAGAATCTTGTGGTGCGGGTTCTGAGCACAATGGCCTCCTGAGATAAGCGGTTTCCTAGGATACGGTTTCCAAGGATACGGTTGCCTTGGTTACTGCATTCTAGAATGCGGTGTGTCGGGATCTAGAATCTTGTGGTGCGGGTTCTGAGCACAATGGCCTCCTGAGATAAGCGGTTTCCTAGGATACGGTTTCCACGGATACGGTTGCCTTGGTTACTGCATTCTAGAATGCGGTGTGTCGGGATCTAGAATCTTGTGGTGCGGGTTCTGAGCACAATGGCCTCCTGAGATAAGCGGTTTCCTAGGATACGGTTTCCAAGGATACGGTTGCCTTGGATACTGCATTCTAGAATGCGGTGTGTCAGGATCTAGAATCTTGTGGTGCGGGTTCTGAGCACAATGGCCTCCTGAGATAAGCGGTTTCCTAGGATACGGTTTCCAAGGATACGGTTGCCTTGGATACTGCATTCTTGAATGCAGTGTGTCAGGATCTAGAATCTTGTGGTGCGGGTTCTGAGCACAACGGCCTCCTGAGATAAGCGGTTTCCTAGGATACGGTTTCCAAGGATACGGTTGCCCTGGATACTGCATTCTAGAATGCGGTGTGTCAGGATCTAGAATCTTGTGGTGCGGGTTCTGAGCACAATGGCCTCCTGAGATAAGCGGTTTCCTAGGATACGGTTTCCAAGGATACGGTTTCCTTGGTTACTGCATTCTGGAATGCGGTGTGTCAGGATCTAGAATCTTGTGGTGCGGGTTCTGAGCACAACGGCCTCCTGAGATAAGCGCTTTCCTAGGATACGGTTTCCAAGGATACGGTTGCCTTGGATACTGCATTCTGGAATGCGGTGTGTCAGGATCTAGAATCTTGTGGTGCGGGTTCTGAGCACAACGGCCTCCTGAGATAAGCAGTTTCCTAGGATACGGTTTCCAAGGATACGGTTGCCTTGGATACTGCATTCTAGAATGCGGTGTGTCAGGATCTAGAATCTTGTGGTGCGGGTTCTGAGCACAATGGCCTCCTGAGATAAGCGGTTTCCTAGGATACGGTTTCCAAGTATACGGTTGCCTTGGATACTGCATTCTAGAATGCGATGTGTCAGGATCTAGAATCTTGTGGTGCGGGTTCTGAGCACAATGGCCTCCTGAGATAAGCGGTTTCCTAGGATACGGTTTCCAAGGATACGGTTGCCTTGGTTACTGCATTCTAGAATGCGGTGTGTCAGGATCTAGAATCTTGTGGTGCGGGTTCTGAGCACAACGGCCTCTTGAGATAAGCGGTTTCCTAGGATACGGTTTCCAACGATACGGTTGCCTTGGATACGGCGTTCTCGAATGTGGTGTGTCAGGATCTAGATTCTTGTGTTGCGGGTTCTGAGCACAATGGCCTCCAGAGTAAGCCGTTTCCTAGGATACGGTTTCCAAGGATACGGTGCCTTTGTTACTGCATTCTAGAATGCGGTGTGTCAGGATCTAGAATCTTGTGGTGCGGGTTCTGAGCACAACGGCCTCCTGAGATAAGCGGTTTCCTACGATACGGTTTCCAAGGATACGGTTGCCTTGGTTACTGCATTCTAGAATGCCGTGTGTCAGGATCTAGAATCTTGTGGTGCGGGTTCTGAGCACATCGGCCTCCTGAGATAAGCGGTTTCCAAGGATACGGTTGCCTTGGATACGGTGTTCTAGAATATGGTGTAACAGGATTTAGAATCTTGTGGGACGGGTTCTGAGCACAATCGTCTCCAGAGTAAGCGGTTTCCTAGGATACGGTTTCCAAGGATACGGTTGCCTTCGATACTGCGTTCTAGAATGCGGTGTGTCAGGATCTAGAATCTTGTGGGGCCGGTTTTGAGCACAATGGCCTCTTGAGATAAGCGGTTTCCTAGGATACGGTTTCCAACGATACGGTTGCCTTGGATACGGCGTTCTCGAATGTGGTGTGTCAGGATCTAGATTCTTGTGGTGCGGGTTCTGAGCACAATGGCCTCCTGAGATAAGCGGTTCCCTGGATACGGTTTCCAAGGATACGGTTGCCTTGGATACGGCATTCTAGAATGCGGTGTGTCAGGATCTAGAATCTTGTGGTGCGGGTTCTGAGCACAATGGCCTCCTGAGATAAGCGGTTTCCTAGGATACGGTTTCCAAGGATACGGTTGCCTTGGTTACTGCATTCTAGAATGCGGTGTGTCGGGATCTAGAATCTTGTGGTGCGGGTTCTGAGCACAATGGCCTCCTGAGATAAGCGGTTTCCTAGGATACGGTTTCCACGGATACGGTTGCCTTGGTTACTGCATTCTAGAATGCGGTGTGTCGGGATCTAGAATCTTGTGGTGCGGGTTCTGAGCACAATGGCCTCCTGAGATAAGCGGTTTCCTAGGATACGGTTTCCAAGGATACGGTTGCCTTGGATACTGCATTCTAGAATGCGGTGTGTCAGGATCTAGAATCTTGTGGTGCGGGTTCTGAGCACAATGGCCTCCTGAGATAAGCGGTTTCCTAGGATACGGTTTCCAAGGATACGGTTGCCTTGGATACTGCATTCTTGAATGCGGTGTGTCAGGATCTAGAATCTTGTGGTGCGGGTTCTGAGCACAACGGCCTCCTGAGATAAGCGGTTTCCTAGGATACGGTTTCCAAGGATACGGTTGCCTTGGATACTGCATTCTAGAATGCGGTGTGTCAGGATCTAGAATCTTGTGGTGCGGGTTCTGAGCACAATGGCCTCCTGAGATAAGCGGTTTCCTAGGATACGGTTTCCAAGGATACGGTTTCCTTGGTTACTGCATTCTGGAATGCGGTGTGTCAGGATCTAGAATCTTGTGGTGCGGGTTCTGAGCACAACGGCCTCCTGAGATAAGCGCTTTCCTAGGATACGGTTTCCAAGGATACGGTTGCCTTGGATACTGCATTCTGGAATGCGGTGTGTCAGGATCTAGAATCTTGTGGTGCGGGTTCTGAGCACAACGGCCTCCTGAGATAAGCAGTTTCCTAGGATACGGTTTCCAAGGATACGGTTGCCTTGGATACTGCATTCTAGAATGCGGTGTGTCAGGATCTAGAATCTTGTGGTGCGGGTTCTGAGCACAATGGCCTCCTGAGATAAGCGGTTTCCTAGGATACGGTTTCCAAGTATACGGTTGCCTTGGATACTGCATTCTAGAATGCGATGTGTCAGGATCTAGAATCTTGTGGTGCGGGTTCTGAGCACAATGGCCTCCTGAGATAAGCGGTTTCCTAGGATACGGTTTCCAAGGATACGGTTGCCTTGGTTACTGCATTCTAGAATGCGGTGTGTCAGGATCTAGAATCTTGTGGTGCGGGTTCTGAGCACAACGGCCTCTTGAGATAAGCGGTTTCCTAGGATACGGTTTCCAACGATACGGTTGCCTTGGATACGGCGTTCTCGAATGTGGTGTGTCAGGATCTAGATTCTTGTGTTGCGGGTTCTGAGCACAATGGCCTCCAGAGTAAGCCGTTTCCTAGGATACGGTTTCCAAGGATACGGTGCCTTTGTTACTGCATTCTAGAATGCGGTGTGTCAGGATCTAGAATCTTGTGGTGCGGGTTCTGAGCACAACGGCCTCCTGAGATAAGCGGTTTCCTACGATACGGTTTCAAAGGATACGGTTGCCTTGGTTACTGCATTCTAGAATGCCGTGTGTCAGGATCTACAATCTTGTGGTGCGGGTTCTGAGCACATCGGCCTCCTGAGATAAGCGGTTTCCAAGGATACGGTTGCCTTGGATACTGCATTCTAGAATGTGGTGTGTCAGGATCTAGAATCTTGTGGTGCGGGTTCTGAGCACAATGGCCTCCTGAGATAAGCCGTTTCCTAGGATACGGTTTCCAAGGATACGGTGCCATGGTTACTGCATTCTAGAATGCGGTGTGTCAGGATCTAGAATCTTGTGGTGCGGGTTCTGAGCACAATGGCCTCCTGAGATAAGCGGTTCCCTGGATACGGTTTCCAAGGATACGGTTGCCTTGGATACAGCATTCTAGAATGCGGTGTGTCAGGATCTAGAATCTTGTGGTGCGGGTTCTGAGCACAATGGCCTCCTGAGATAAGCGGTTTCCTAGGATACGGTTTCCAAGGATACGGTTGCCTTGGATACTGCATTCTAGAATGCGGTGTGTCGGGATCTAGAATCTTGTGGTGCGGGTTCTGAGCACAATGGCCTCCTGAGATAAGCGGTTTCCTAGGATACGGTTTCCACGGATACGGTTGCCTTGGTTACTGCATTCTAGAATGCGGTGTGTCGGGATCTAGAATCTTGTGGTGCGGGTTCTGAGCACAATGGCCTCCTGAGATAAGCGGTTTCCTAGGATACGGTTTCCAAGGATACGGTTGCCTTGGTTACTGCATTCTAGAATGCGGTGTGTCGGGATCTAGAATCTTGTGGTGCGGGTTCTGAGCACAATGGCCTCCTGAGATAAGCGGTTTCCTAGGATACGGTTTCCACGGATACGGTTGCCTTGGTTACTGCATTCTAGAATGCGGTGTGTCGGGATCTAGAATCTTGTGGTGCGGGTTCTGAGCACAATGGCCTCCTGAGATAAGCGGTTTCCTAGGATACGGTTTCCAAGGATACGGTTGCCTTGGATACTGCATTCTAGAATGCGGTGTGTCAGGATCTAGAATCTTGTGGTGCGGGTTCTGAGCACAATGGCCTCCTGAGATAAGCGGTTTCCTAGGATACGGTTTCCAAGGATACGGTTGCCTTGGATACTGCATTCTTGAATGCGGTGTGTCAGGATCTAGAATCTTGTGGTGCGGGTTCTGAGCACAACGGCCTCCTGAGATAAGCGGTTTCCTAGGATACGGTTTCCAAGGATACGGTTGCCCTGGATACTGCATTCTAGAATGCGGTGTGTCAGGATCTAGAATCTTGTGGTGCGGGTTCTGAGCACAATGGCCTCCTGAGATAAGCGGTTTCCTAGGATACGGTTTCCAAGGATACGGTTTCCTTGGTTACTGCATTCTGGAATGCGGTGTGTCAGGATCTAGAATCTTGTGGTGCGGGTTCTGAGCACAACGGCCTCCTGAGATAAGCGCTTTCCTAGGATACGGTTTCCAAGGATACGGTTGCCTTGGATACTGCATTCTGGAATGC
Source organism: Desmodus rotundus (assembly GCF_022682495.2). NCBI lineage: Eukaryota > Metazoa > Chordata > Mammalia > Chiroptera > Phyllostomidae > Desmodus > Desmodus rotundus. The sequence continues at coordinate 460,768 of NW_026527445.1, read as the reverse complement.
GGTGTGTCAGGATCTAGAATCTTGTGGTGCGGGTTCTGAGCACAACGGCCTCCTGAGATAAGCAGTTTCCTAGGATACGGTTTCCAAGGATACGGTTGCCTTGGATACTGCATTCTACAATGCGGTGTGTCAGGATCTAGAATCTTGTGGTGCGGGTTCTGAGCACAATGGCCTCCTGAGATAAGCGGTTTCCTAGGATACGGTTTCCAAGTATACGGTTGCCTTGGATACTGCATTCTAGAATGCGATGTGTCAGGATCTAGAATCTTGTGGTGCGGGTTCTGAGCACAATGGCCTCCTGAGATAAGCGGTTCCTAGGATACGGTTTCCAAGGATACGGTTGCCTTGGTTACTGCATTCTAGAATGCGGTGTGTCAGGATCTAGAATCTTGTGGTGCGGGTTCTGAGCACAACGGCCTCTTGAGATAAGCGGTTTCCTAGGATACGGTTTCCAACGATACGGTTGCCTTGGATACGGCGTTCTCGAATGTGGTGTGTCAGGATCTAGATTCTTGTGTTGCGGGTTCTGAGCACAATGGCCTCCAGAGTAAGCCGTTTCCTAGGATACGGTTTCCAAGGATACGGTGCCTTTGTTACTGCATTCTAGAATGCGGTGTGTCAGGATCTAGAATCTTGTGGTGCGGGTTCTGAGCACAACGGCCTCCTGAGATAAGCGGTTTCCTACGATACGGTTTCCAAGGATACGGTTGCCTTGGTTACTGCATTCTAGAATGCCGTGTGTCAGGATCTAGAATCTTGTGGTGCGGGTTCTGAGCACATCGGCCTCCTGAGATAAGCGGTTTCCAAGGATACGGTTGCCTTGGATACGGTGTTCTAGAATATGGTGTAACAGGATTTAGAATCTTGTGGGACGGGTTCTGAGCACAATCGTCTCCAGAGTAAGCGGTTTCCTAGGATACGGTTTCCAAGGATACGGTTGCCTTCGATACTGCGTTCTAGAATGCGGTGTGTCAGGATCTAGAATCTTGTGGGGCCGGTTTTGAGCACAATGGCCTCTTGAGATATGCGGTTTCCTAGGATACGGTTTCCAACGATACGGTTGCCTTGGATACGGCGTTCTCGAATGTGGTGTGTCAGGATCTAGATTCTTGTGGTGCGGGTTCTGAGCACAATGGCCTCCTGAGATAAGCGGTTCCCTGGATACGGTTTCCAAGGATACGGTTGCCTTGGATACGGCATTCTAGAATGCGGTGTGTCAGGATCTAGAATCTTGTGGTGCGGGTTCTGAGCACAATGGCCTCCTGAGATAAGCGGTTTCCTAGGATACGGTTTCCAAGGATACGGTTGCCTTGGTTACTGCATTCTAGAATGCGGTGTGTCGGGATCTAGAATCTTGTGGTGCGGGTTCTGAGCACAATGGCCTCCTGAGATAAGCGGTTTCCTAGGATACGGTTTCCACGGATACGGTTGCCTTGGTTACTGCATTCTAGAATGCGGTGTGTCGGGATCTGGAATCTTGTGGTGCGGGTTCTGAGCACCATGGCCTCCTGAGATAAGCGGTTTCCTAGGATACGGTTTCCACGGATACGGTTGCCTTGGTTACTGCATTCTAGAATGCGGTGTGTCGGGATCTAGAATCTTGTGGTGCGGGTTCTGAGCACAATGGCCTCCTGAGATAAGCGGTTTCCTAGGATACGGTTTCCAAGGATACGGTTGCCTTGGATACTGCATTCTAGAATGCGGTGTGTCGGGATCTAGAATCTTGTGGTGCGGGTTCTGAGCACAATGGCCTCCTGAGATAAGCGGTTTCCTAGGATACGGTTTCCAAGGATACGGTTGCCTTGGATACTGCATTCTAGAATGCGGTGTGTCGGGATCTAGAATCTTGTGGTGCGGGTTCTGAGCACAATGGCCTCCTGAGATAAGCGGTTTCCTAGGATACGGTTTCCAAGGATACGGTTGCCTTGGATACTGCATTCTGGAATGTGGTGTGTCAGGATCTAGAATCTTGTGTTGCGGGGTCTGAGCACAACGGCCTCCTGAGATAAGCGGTTTCCTAGGATACGGTTTCCAAGGATACGGTTGCCTTGGATACTGTATTCTAGAATGCGGTGTGTCGGGATCTAGAATCTTGTGGTGCGGGTTCTGAGCACAATGGCCTCCTGAGATAAGCGGTTTCCTAGGATACGGTTTCCACGGATACGGTTGCCTTGGTTACTGCATTCTAGAATGCGGTGTGTCGGGATCTAGAATCTTGTGGTGCGGGTTCTGAGCACAATGGCCTCCTGAGATAAGCGGTTTCCTAGGATACGGTTTCCAAGGATACGGTTGCCTTGGTTACTGCATTCTAGAATGCGGTGTGTCGGGATCTAGAATCTTGTGGTGCGGGTTCTGAGCACAATGGCCTCCTGAGATAAGCGGTTTCCTAGGATACGGTTTCCACGGATACGGTTGCCTTGGTTACTGCATTCTAGAATGCGGTGTGTCGGGATCTAGAATCTTGTGGTGCGGGTTCTGAGCACAATGGCCTCCTGAGATAAACGGTTTCCTAGGATACGGTTTCCAAGGATACGGTTGCCTTGGATACTGCATTCTAGAATGCGGTGTGTCAGGATCTAGAATCTTGTGGTGCGGGTTCTGAGCACAATGGCCTCCTGAGATAAGCGGTTTCCTAGGATACGGTTTCCAAGGATACGGTTGCCTTGGATACTGCATTCTTGAATGCGGTGTGTCAGGATCTAGAATCTTGTGGTGCGGGTTCTGAGCACAACGGCCTCCTGAGATAAGCGGTTTCCTAGGATACGGTTTCCAAGGATACGGTTGCCTTGGATACTGCATTCTAGAATGCGGTGTGTCAGGATCTAGAATCTTGTGGTGCGGGTTCTGAGCACAATGGCCTCCTGAGATAAGCGGTTTCCTAGGATACGGTTTCCAAGGATACGGTTTCCTTGGTTACTGCATTCTGGAATGCGGTGTGTCAGGATCTAGAATCTTGTGGTGCGGGTTCTGAGCACAACCGCCTCCTGAGATAAGCGCTTTCCTAGGATACGGTTTCCAAGGATACGGTTGCCTTGGATACTGCATTCTGGAATGCGGTGTGTCAGGATCTAGAATCTTGTGGTGCGGGTTCTGAGCACAATGGCCTCCTGAGATAAGCGGTTTCCTAGGATACGGTTTCCACGGATACGGTTGCCTTGGTTACTGCATTCTAGAATGCGGTGTGTCGGGATCTGGAATCTTGTGGTGCGGGTTCTGAGCACCATGGCCTCCTGAGATAAGCGGTTTCCTAGGATACGGTTTCCACGGATACGGTTGCCTTGGTTACTGCATTCTAGAATGCGGTGTGTCGGGATCTAGAATCTTGTGGTGCGGGTTCTGAGCACAATGGCCTCCTGAGATAAGCGGTTTCCTAGGATACGGTTTCCAAGGATACGGTTGCCTTGGATACTGCATTCTAGAATGCGGTGTGTCGGGATCTAGAATCTTGTGGTGCGGGTTCTGAGCACAATGGCCTCCTGAGATAAGCGGTTTCCTAGGATACGGTTTCCAAGGATACGGTTGCCTTGGATACTGCATTCTAGAATGCGGTGTGTCGGGATCTAGAATCTTGTGGTGCGGGTTCTGAGCACAATGGCCTCCTGAGATAAGCGGTTTCCTAGGATACGGTTTCCAAGGATACGGTTGCCTTGGATACTGCATTCTGGAATGTGGTGTGTCAGGATCTAGAATCTTGTGTTGCGGGGTCTGAGCAAAACGGCCTCCTGAGATAAGCGGTTTCCTAGGATACGGTTTCCAAGGATACGGTTGCCTTGGATACTGCATTCTAGAATGCGGTGTGTCAGGATCTAGAATCTTGTGGTGCGGGTTCTGAGCACAATGGCCTCCTGAGATAAGCGGTTTCCTAGGATACGGTTTCCAAGTATACGGTTGCCTTGGATACTGCATTCTAGAATGCGATGTGTCAGGATCTAGAATCTTGTGGTGCGGGTTCTGAGCACAATGGCCTCCTGAGATAAGCGGTTTCCTAGGATACGGTTTCCAAGGATACGGTTGCCTTGGTTACTGCATTCTAGAATGCGGTGTGTCAGGATCTAGAATCTTGTGGTGCGGGTTCTGAGCACAACGGCCTCTTGAGATAAGCGGTTTCCTAGGATACGGTTTCCAACGATACGGTTGCCTTGGATACGGCGTTCTCGAATGTGGTGTGTCAGGATCTAGATTCTTGTGTTGCGGGTTCTGAGCACAATGGCCTCCAGAGTAAGCCGTTTCCTAGGATACGGTTTCCAAGGATACGGTGCCTTTGTTACTGCATTCTAGAATGCGGTGTGTCAGGATCTAGAATCTTGTGGTGCGGGTTCTGAGCACAACGGCCTCCTGAGATAAGCGGTTTCCTACGATACGGTTTCCAAGGATACGGTTGCCTTGGTTACTGCATTCTAGAATGCCGTGTGTCAGGATCTAGAATCTTGTGGTGCGGGTTCTGAGCACATCGGCCTCCTGAGATAAGCGGTTTCCAAGGATACGGTTGCCTTGGATACGGTGTTCTAGAATATGGTGTAACAGGATTTAGAATCTTGTGGGACGGGTTCTGAGCACAATCGTCTCCAGAGTAAGCGGTTTCCTAGGATACGGTTTCCAAGGATACGGTTGCCTTCGATACTGCGTTCTAGAATGCCGTGTGTCAGGATCTAGAATCTTGTGGTGCCGGTTTTGAGCACAATGGCCTCTTGAGATAAGCGGTTTCCTAGGATACGGTTTCCAACGATACGGTTGCCTTGGATACGGCGTTCTCGAATGTGGTGTGTCAGGATCTAGATTCTTGTGGTGCGGGTTCTGAGCACAACGGCCTCCTGAGATAAGCGGTTTCCTAGGATACGGTTTCCAAGGATACGGTTGCCTTGGATACTGCATTCTGGAATGTGGTGTGTCAGGATCTAGAATCTTGTGTTGCGGGGTCTGAGCACAACGGCCTCCTGAGATAAGCGGTTTCCTAGGATACGGTTTCCAAGGATACGGTTGCCTTGGATACTGCATTCTAGAATGTGGTGTGTCAGGATCTAGAATCTTGTGGTGCGGGTTCTGAGCACAATGGCCTCCTGAGATAAGCCGTTTCCTAGGATACGGTTTCCAAGGATACGGTGCCATGGTTACTGCATTCTAGAATGCGGTGTGTCAGGATCTAGAATCTTGTGGTGCGGGTTCTGAGCACAATGGCCTCCTGAGATAAGCGGTTCCCTGGATACGGTTTCCAAGGATACGGTTGCCTTGGATACAGCATTCTAGAATGCGGTGTGTCAGGATCTAGAATCTTGTGGTGCGGGTTCTGAGCACAATGGCCTCCTGAGATAAGCGGTTTCCTAGGATACGGTTTCCAAGGATACGGTTGCCTTGGATACTGCATTCTAGAATGCGGTGTGTCGGGATCTAGAATCTTGTGGTGCGGGTTCTGAGCACAATGGCCTCCTGAGATAAGCGGTTTCCTAGGATACGGTTTCCACGGATACGGTTGCCTTGGTTACTGCATTCTAGAATGCGGTGTGTCGGGATCTAGAATCTTGTGGTGCGGGTTCTGAGCACAATGGCCTCCTGAGATAAGCGGTTTCCTAGGATACGGTTTCCAAGGATACGGTTGCCTTGGTTACTGCATTCTAGAATGCGGTGTGTCGGGATCTAGAATCTTGTGGTGCGGGTTCTGAGCACAATGGCCTCCTGAGATAAGCGGTTTCCTAGGATACGGTTTCCACGGATACGGTTGCCTTGGTTACTGCATTCTAGAATGCGGTGTGTCGGGATCTAGAATCTTGTGGTGCGGGTTCTGAGCACAATGGCCTCCTGAGATAAGCGGTTTCCTAGGATACGGTTTCCAAGGATACGGTTGCCTTGGATACTGCATTCTAGAATGCGGTGTGTCAGGATCTAGAATCTTGTGGTGCGGGTTCTGAGCACAATGGCCTCCTGAGATAAGCGGTTTCCTAGGATACGGTTTCCAAGGATACGGTTGCCTTGGATACTGCATTCTTGAATGCGGTGTGTCAGGATCTAGAATCTTGTGGTGCGGGTTCTGAGCACAACGGCCTCCTGAGATAAGCGGTTTCCTAGGATACGGTTTCCAAGGATACGGTTGCCTTGGATACTGCATTCTAGAATGCGGTGTGTCAGGATCTAGAATCTTGTGGTGCGGGTTCTGAGCACAATGGCCTCCTGAGATAAGCGGTTTCCTAGGATACGGTTTCCAAGGATACGGTTTCCTTGGTTACTGCATTCTGGAATGCGGTGTGTCAGGATCTAGAATCTTGTGGTGCGGGTTCTGAGCACAACGGCCTCCTGAGATAAGCGCTTTCCTAGGATACGGTTTCCAAGGATACGGTTGCCTTGGATACTGCATTCTGGAATGCGGTGTGTCAGGATCTAGAATCTTGTGGTGCGGGTTCTGAGCACAACGGCCTCCTGAGATAAGCAGTTTCCTAGGATACGGTTTCCAAGGATACGGTTGCCTTGGATACTGCATTCTAGAATGCGGTGTGTCAGGATCTAGAATCTTGTGGTGCGGGTTCTGAGCACAATGGCCTCCTGAGATAAGCGGTTTCCTAGGATACGGTTTCCAAGTATACGGTTGCCTTGGATACTGCATTCTAGAATGCGATGTGTCAGGATCTAGAATCTTGTGGTGCGGGTTCTGAGCACAATGGCCTCCTGAGGTAAGCGGTTTCCTAGGATACGGTTTCCAAGGATACGGTTGCCTTGGTTACTGCATTCTAGAATGCGGTGTGTCAGGATCTAGAATCTTGTGGTGCGGGTTCTGAGCACAACGGCCTCTTGAGATAAGCGGTTTCCTAGGATACGGTTTCCAACGATACGGTTGCCTTGGATACGGCGTTCTCGAATGTGGTGTGTCAGGATCTAGATTCTTGTGTTGCGGGTTCTGAGCACAATGGCCTCCAGAGTAAGCCGTTTCCTAGGATACGGTTTCCAAGGATACGGTGCCTTTGTTACTGCATTCTAGAATGCGGTGTGTCAGGATCTAGAATCTTGTGGTGCGGGTTCTGAGCACAACGGCCTCCTGAGATAAGCGGTTTCCTACGATACGGTTTCCAAGGATACGGTTGCCTTGGTTACTGCATTCTAGAATGCCGTGTGTCAGGATCTAGAATCTTGTGGTGCGGGTTCTGAGCACATCGGCCTCCTGAGATAAGCGGTTTCCAAGGATACGGTTGCCTTGGATACGGTGTTCTAGAATATGGTGTAACAGGATTTAGAATCTTGTGGGACGTGTTCTGAGCACAATCGTCTCCAGAGTAAGCGGTTTCCTAGGATACGGTTTCCAAGGATACGGTTGCCTTCGATACTGCGTTCTAGAATGCGGTGTGTCAGGATCTAGAATCTTGTGGGGCCGGTTTTGAGCACAATGGCCTCTTGAGATAAGCGGTTTCCTAGGATACGGTTTCCAACGATACGGTTGCCTTGGATACGGCGTTCTCGAATGTGGTGTGTCAGGATCTAGATTCTTGTGGTGCGGGTTCTGAGCACAATGGCCTCCTGAGATAAGCGGTTCCCTGGATACGGTTTCCAAGGATACGGTTGCCTTGGATACGGCATTCTAGAATGCGATGTGTCAGGATCTAGAATCTTGTGGTGCGGGTTCTGAGCACAATGGCCTCCTGAGATAAGCGGTTTCCTAGGATACGGTTTCCAAGGATACGGTTGCCTTGGTTACTGCATTCTAGAATGGGGTGTGTCGGGATCTAGAATCTTGTGGTGCGGGTTCTGAGCACAATGGCCTCCTGAGATAAGCGGTTTCCTAGGATACGGTTTCCACGGATACGGTTGCCTTGGTTACTGCATTCTAGAATGCGGTGTGTCGGGATCTGGAATCTTGTGGTGCGGGTTCTGAGCACCATGGCCTCCTGAGATAAGCGGTTTCCTAGGATACGGTTTCCACGGATACGGTTGCCTTGGTTACTGCATTCTAGAATGCGGTGTGTCGGGATCTAGAATCTTGTGGTGCGGGTTCTGAGCACAATGGCCTCCTGAGATAAGCGGTTTCCTAGGATACGGTTTCCAAGGATACGGTTGCCTTGGATACTGCATTCTAGAATGCGGTGTGTCGGGATCTAGAATCTTGTGGTGCGGGTTCTGAGCACAATGGCCTCCTGAGATAAGCGGTTTCCTAGGATACGGTTTCCAAGGATACGGTTGCCTTGGATACTGCATTCTAGAATGCGGTGTGTCGGGATCTAGAATCTTGTGGTGCGGGTTCTGAGCACAATGGCCTCCTGAGATAAGCGGTTTCCTAGGATACGGTTTCCAAGGATACGGTTGCCTTGGATACTGCATTCTGGAATGTGGTGTGTCAGGATCTAGAATCTTGTGTTGCGGGGTCTGAGCACAACGGCCTCCTGAGATAAGCGGTTTCCTAGGATACGGTTTCCAAGGATACGGTTGCCTTGGATACTGCATTCTAGAATGTGGTGTGTCAGGATCTAGAATCTTGTGGTGCGGGTTCTGAGCACAATGGCCTCCTGAGATAAGCCGTTTCCTAGGATACGGTTTCCAAGGATACGGTTGCCTTGGATACTGCATTCTAGAATGCGGTGTGTCAGGATCTAGAATCTTGTGTTGCGGGTTCTGAGCACAATGGCCTCCAGGGTAAGCCGTTTCCTAGGATACGGTTTCCAAGGATACGGTGCCATGGTTACTGCATTCTAGAATGCGGTGTGTCAGGATCTAGAATCTTGTGGTGCGGGTTCTGAGCACAATGGCCTCCTGAGATAAGCGGTTTCCTAGGATACGGTTTCCAAGGATACGGTTGCCTTGGATACTGCATTCTAGAATGCGGTGTGTCGGGATCTAGAATCTTGTGGTGCGGGTTCTGAGCACAATGGCCTCCTGAGATAAGCGGTTTCCTAGGATACGGTTTCCACGGATACGGTTGCCTTGGTTACTGCATTCTAGAATGCGGTGTGTCGGGATCTAGAATCTTGTGGTGCGGGTTCTGAGCACAATGGCCTCCTGAGATAAGCGGTTTCCTAGGATACGGTTTCCAAGGATACGGTTGCCTTGGTTACTGCATTCTAGAATGCGGTGTGTCGGGATCTAGAATCTTGTGGTGCGGGTTCTGAGCACAATGGCCTCCTGAGATAAGCGGTTTCCTAGGATACGGTTTCCACGGATACGGTTGCCTTGGTTACTGCATTCTAGAATGCGGTGTGTCGGGATCTAGAATCTTGTGGTGCGGGTTCTGAGCACAATGGCCTCCTGAGATAAGCGGTTTCCTAGGATACGGTTTCCAAGGATACGGTTGCCTTGGATACTGCATTCTAGAATGCGGTGTGTCAGGATCTAGAATCTTGTGGTGCGGGTTCTGAGCACAATGGCCTCCTGAGATAAGCGGTTTCCTAGGATACGGTTTCCAAGGATACGGTTGCCTTGGATACTGCATTCTTGAATGCGGTGTGTCAGGATCTAGAATCTTGTGGTGCGGGTTCTGAGCACAACGGCCTCCTGAGATAAGCGGTTTCCTAGGATACGGTTTCCAAGGATACGGTTGCCTTGGATACTGCATTCTAGAATGCGGTGTGTCAGGATCTAGAATCTTGTGGTGCGGGTTCTGAGCACAATGGCCTCCTGAGATAAGCGGTTTCCTAGGATACGGTTTCCAAGGATACGGTTTCCTTGGTTACTGCATTCTGGAATGCGGTGTGTCAGGATCTAGAATCTTGTGGTGCGGGTTCTGAGCACAACCGCCTCCTGAGATAAGCGCTTTCCTAGGATACGGTTTCCAAGGATACGGTTGCCTTGGATACTGCATTCTGGAATGCGGTGTGTCAGGATCTAGAATCTTGTGGTGCGGGTTCTGAGCACAATGGCCTCCTGAGATAAGCGGTTTCCTAGGATACGGTTTCCACGGATACGGTTGCCTTGGTTACTGCATTCTAGAATGCGGTGTGTCGGGATCTGGAATCTTGTGGTGCGGGTTCTGAGCACCATGGCCTCCTGAGATAAGCGGTTTCCTAGGATACGGTTTCCACGGATACGGTTGCCTTGGTTACTGCATTCTAGAATGCGGTGTGTCGGGATCTAGAATCTTGTGGTGCGGGTTCTGAGCACAATGGCCTCCTGAGATAAGCGGTTTCCTAGGATACGGTTTCCAAGGATACGGTTGCCTTGGATACTGCATTCTAGAATGCGGTGTGTCGGGATCTAGAATCTTGTGGTGCGGGTTCTGAGCACAATGGCCTCCTGAGATAAGCGGTTTCCTAGGATACGGTTTCCAAGGATACGGTTGCCTTGGATACTGCATTCTAGAATGCGGTGTGTCGGGATCTAGAATCTTGTGGTGCGGGTTCTGAGCACAATGGCCTCCTGAGATAAGCGGTTTCCTAGGATACGGTTTCCAAGGATACGGTTGCCTTGGATACTGCATTCTGGAATGTGGTGTGTCAGGATCTAGAATCTTGTGTTGCGGGGTCTGAGCAAAACGGCCTCCTGAGATAAGCGGTTTCCTAGGATACGGTTTCCAAGGATACGGTTGCCTTGGATACTGCATTCTAGAATGTGGTGTGTCAGGATGAGAATCTTGTGGTGCGGGTTCTGAGCACAATGGCCTCCTGAGATAAGCCGTTTCCTAGGATACGGTTTCCAAGGATACGGTTGCCTTGGATACTGCATTCTAGAATGCGGTGTGTCAGGATCTAGAATCTTGTGTTGCGGGTTCTGAGCACAATGGCCTCCAGGGTAAGCCGTTTCCTAGGATACGGTTTCCAAGATTACGGTGCCATGGTTACTGCATTCTAGAATGCGGTGTGTCAGGATCTAGAATCTTGTGGTGCGGGTTCTGAGCACAATGGCCTCCTGAGATAAGCGGTTTCCTAGGATACGGTTTCCAAGGATACGGTTGCCTTGGATACTGCATTCTAGAATGCGGTGTGTCGGGATCTAGAATCTTGTGGTGCGGATTCTGAGCACAATGGCCTCCTGAGATAAGCGGTTTCCTAGGATACGGTTTCCACGGATACGGTTGCCTTGGTTACTGCATTCTAGAATGCGGTGTGTCGGGATCTAGAATCTTGTGGTGCGGGTTCTGAGCACAATGGCCTCCTGAGATAAGCGGTTTCCTAGGATACGGTTTCCAAGGATACGGTTGCCTTGGTTACTGCATTCTAGAATGCGGTGTGTCGGGATCTAGAATCTTGTGGTGCGGGTTCTGAGCACAATGGCCTCCTGAGATAAGCGGTTTCCTAGGATACGGTTTCCACGGATACGGTTGCCTTGGTTACTGCATTCTAGAATGCGGTGTGTCGGGATCTAGAATCTTGTGGTGCGGGTTCTGAGCACAATGGCCTCCTGAGATAAGCGGTTTCCTAGGATACGGTTTCCAAGGATACGGTTGCCTTGGATACTGCATTCTAGAATGCGGTGTGTCAGGATCTAGAATCTTGTGGTGCGGGTTCTGAGCACAATGGCCTCCTGAGATAAGCGGTTTCCTAGGATACGGTTTCCAAGGATACGGTTGCCTTGGATACTGCATTCTTGAATGCGGTGTGTCAGGATCTAGAATCTTGTGGTGCGGGTTCTGAGCACAACGGCCTCCTGAGATAAGCGGTTTCCTAGGATACGGTTTCCAAGGATACGGTTGCCTTGGATACTGCATTCTAGAATGCGGTGTGTCAGGATCTAGAATCTTGTGGTGCGGGTTCTGAGCACAATGGCCTCCTGAGATAAGCGGTTTCCTAGGATACGGTTTCCAAGGATACGGTTTCCTTGGTTACTGCATTCTGGAATGCGGTGTGTCAGGATCTAGAATCTTGTGGTGCGGGTTCTGAGCACAACGGCCTCCTGAGATAAGCGCTTTCCTAGGATACGGTTTCCAAGGATACGGTTGCCTTGGATACTGCATTCTGGAATGCGGTGTGTCAGGATCTAGAATCTTGTGGTGCGGGTTCTGAGCACAACGGCCTCCTGAGATAAGCAGTTTCCTAGGATACGGTTTCCAAGGATACGGTTGCCTTGGATACTGCATTCTAGAATGCGGTGTGTCAGGATCTAGAATCTTGTGGTGCGGGTTCTGAGCACAATGGCCTCCTGAGATAAGCGGTTTCCTAGGATACGGTTTCCAAGTATACGGTTGCCTTGGATACTGCATTCTAGAATGCGATGTGTCAGGATCTAGAATCTTGTGGTGCGGGTTCTGAGCACAATGGCCTCCTGAGATAAGCGGTTTCCTAGGATACGGTTTCCAAGGATACGGTTGCCTTGGTTACTGCATTCTAGAATGCGGTGTGTCAGGATCTAGAATCTTGTGGTGCGGGTTCTGAGCACAACGGCCTCTTGAGATAAGCGGTTTCCTAGGATACGGTTTCCAACGATACGGTTGCCTTGGATACGGCGTTCTCGAATGTGGTGTGTCAGGATCTAGATTCTTGTGTTGCGGGTTCTGAGCACAATGGCCTCCAGAGTAAGCCGTTTCCTAGGATACGGTTTCCAAGGATACGGTGCCTTTGTTACTGCATTCTAGAATGCGGTGTGTCAGGATCTAGAATCTTGTGGTGCGGGTTCTGAGCACAACGGCCTCCTGAGATAAGCGGTTTCCTACGATACGGTTTCCAAGGATACGGTTGCCTTGGTTACTGCATTCTAGAATGCCGTGTGTCAGGATCTAGAATCTTGTGGTGCGGGTTCTGAGCACATCGGCCTCCTGAGATAAGCGGTTTCCAAGGATACGGTTGCCTTGGATACGGTGTTCTAGAATATGGTGTAACAGGATTTAGTATCTTGTGGGACGGGTTCTGAGCACAATCGTCTCCAGAGTAAGCGGTTTCCTAGGATACGGTTTCCAAGGATACGGTTGCCTTCGATACTGCGTTCTAGAATGCGGTGTGTCAGGATCTAGAATCTTGTGGTGCCGGTTTTGAGCACAATGGCCTCTTGAGATAAGCGGTTTCCTAGGATACGGTTTCCAACGATACGGTTGCCTTGGATACGGCGTTCTCGAATGTGGTGTGTCAGGATCTAGATTCTTGTGGTGCGGGTTCTGAGCACAATGGCCTCCTGAGATAAGCGGTTCCCTGGATACGGTTTCCAAGGATACGGTTGCCTTGGATACGGCATTCTAGAATGCGGTGTGTCAGGATCTAGAATCTTGTGGTGCGGGTTCTGAGCACAATGGCCTCCTGAGATAAGCGGTTTCCTAGGATACGGTTTCCAAGGATACGGTTGCCTTGGTTACTGCATTCTAGAATGCGGTGTGTCGGGATCTAGAATCTTGTGGTGCGGGTTCTGAGCACAATGGCCTCCTGAGATAAGCGGTTTCCTAGGATACGGTTTCCACGGATACGGTTGCCTTGGTTACTGCATTCTAGAATGCGGTGTGTCGGGATCTGGAATCTTGTGGTGCGGGTTCTGAGCACCATGGCCTCCTGAGATAAGCGGTTTCCTAGGATACGGTTTCCACGGATACGGTTGCCTTGGTTACTGCATTCTAGAATGCGGTGTGTCGGGATCTAGAATCTTGTGGTGCGGGTTCTGAGCACAATGGCCTCCTGAGATAAGCGGTTTCCTAGGATACGGTTTCCAAGGATACGGTTGCCTTGGATACTGCATTCTAGAATGCGGTGTGTCGGGATCTAGAATCTTGTGGTGCGGGTTCTGAGCACAATGGCCTCCTGAGATAAGCGGTTTCCTAGGATACGGTTTCCAAGGATACGGTTGCCTTGGATACTGCATTCTAGAATGCGGTGTGTCGGGATCTAGAATCTTGTGGTGCGGGTTCTGAGCACAATGGCCTCCTGAGATAAGCGGTTTCCTAGGATACGGTTTCCAAGGATACGGTTGCCTTGGATACTGCATTCTAGAATGCGGTGTGTCGGGATCTAGAATCTTGTGGTGCGGGTTCTGAGCACAATGGCCTCCTGAGATAAGCGGTTTCCTAGGATACGGTGTCCAAGTATACGGTTGCCTTGGTTACTGCATTCTAGAATGCGGTGTGTCGGGATCTAGAATCTTGTGGTGCGGGTTCTGAGCACAATGGCCTCCTGAGAAAAGCGGTTTCCTAGGATACGGTTTCCAAGGATACGGTTGCCTTGGATACGGCGTTCTAGAATGTGGTGTGTTAACATCTAGAATCTTGTTGTACTGGTTCTGAGCACAGTGGCCTCCTGAGAAAATCGGTTTCCTAGGATAAGTTTTCCAAGGATACGGTTGCCTTGGATACTGCATTCTAGAATGCGGTGTGTCGGGATCTAGAATCTTGTGGTGCGGTTTCTGAGCACAATGGCCGCCTGACATAAGCGGTTTCCTAGGATAAGGTTTCCAAGGATACGGTTGCCTTGGATACTGCATTCTAGAATGCGGTGTGTCAGGATCTGGAATCTTGTGGTGCGGGTTCTGAGCACAATGGCCTCCTGAGATAAGCGGTTTCCTAGGATACGGTTTCCAAGGATACGGTTGCCTTGGGTACTGCATTCTAGAATGCGGTGTGTCAGGATCTAGAATCTTGTGGTGCGGGTTCTGAGCACAATGGCCTCCTGACATAAGCGGTTTCCTAGGATACGGTTTCCAAGGATACGGTTGCCTTGGTTAGTGCATTCTAGAACGCGGTGTGTCAGGATCTAGAATCTTGTGGTGCAGGTTCTGAACACAATGGCCTCCTAAGATAAGCGGTTTCCTAGGATACGGTTTCCAAGGATACGGTTGCCATGGATACGGGGTTCTGGTATGTGGTGTACAGCATCTAGAATATTGTGGTGCGGGTTCTGAGCACAATGGCCTCCTGAGAAAATCGGTTTCCTAGGATACTGTTTCCAAGTATACGGTTGCCTTGGATACTGCATTCTAGAATGCGGTGTGTCAGGATCTAGAATCTTGTGGTGCGGGTTCTGAGCACAATGGCCTCCTAGGATAAGCGGTTTCCTAGGATACGGTTTCCAAGGATACGGTTGCCTTGGATACTGCATTCTAGAATGCGGTGTGTCAGGATCTGGAATCTTGTGGTGCGGGTTCTGAGCACTATGGCCTCCTGAGATAAGCGGTTTCCTAGGATACGGTTTCCAAGGATACGGTTGCCTTGGATACTGCATTCTAGAATGCGGTGTGTCAGGATCTAGAATCTGTGGTGCGAGTTCTGAGCACAATGGCCTCCTGAGATAAGCGGTTTCCTAGGATACGGTTTCCAAGGATACGGTTGCCTTGGATACTGCATTCTACAATGCGGTGTGTCAGGATCTAGAATCTGTTGGGGGGGGTTCTGAGCACAATGGCCTCCTGAGATAAGCGCATTCCTAGGATGCGGTTTCCAAGGACACGGTTGCCTTGGATACGGTGTTCTAGAATGTTGTGTGTCAGGATGTAGAATCTTGTGGTGCGGGTTCTGAGCACAAAGGCCTCCTGAGAAAAGCCGATTCCTAGGATACGGTTTCCAAGGATACGGTTGCCTTGGATATGGCGTTCTAGAATGTGGTGTGTCAGGATCTAGAATCTTGTGGTGTGGGTTCTGAGCACTATGGTCTCCAGAGTCAGCGGTTTCCTAGGATACGGTTTCCAAGGATACGGTTGCCATGGAAACGGCACGGCGTTTTGGAATGTGGTGTGTCAGCATCTAGAATCTTGTGGTGCGGGTTCTGAGCACAATGGCCTCTTGAGAAAAGCGGATTCCTAGGATACGGTTTCCAAGGATACGGTTGCCTTGGATATGGCGTTCTAGAATGTGCTGTGTCAGGATCTAGAATATTGTGGTTCGGGTTCTGAGCACTATGGTCTCCAGAGTAAGCGGTTTCCTAGGATACGGTTTCCAAGGATACGGTTGCCTTGGATATGGGGTTCTATAATGTGGTGTGTCAGGATCTAGAATATTGTGGTTCGGGTTCTGAGCACTATGGTCTCCAGAGTAATCGGTTTCCTAGGATACGGTTTGCAAGGATACGGTTGCCTTGGATACTGCATTCTAGAATGCGGTGTGTCAGGATCTAGAATCTTGTGGTGCGGGTTCTGAGCACAATGGCCTCCTGACATAAGCGGTTTCCTAGGATTAGGTTTCCTAGGATACGGTTGCCTTGGATACTGCATTCTAGAATGCGGTGTGTCAGGATCTGGAATCTTGTGGTGCGGGTTCTGAGCACAATGGCCTCCTAGGATAAGCGGTTTCCTAGGATACGGATTCCAAGTATACGGTTGCCTTGGTTACTGCATTCTAGAACGCGGTGTGTCAGGATCTACAATCTTGTGGTGCAGGTTCTGAGCACAATGGCCTCCTGAGAAAATCGGTTTCCTAGGATACGGTTTCCAAGGATACGGTTGCCTTGGTTACTGCATTCTAGAATGCGGTGTGTCAGGATCTAGAATCTTGTGGTGCGGGTTCTGAGCACAACGGCCTCCTGAGATAAGCGGTTTCCTAGGATAAGGTATCCAAGGATACGGTTGCCTTGGATAATGCATTCTAGAATACGGTGTGTCAGGATCTGGAATCTTGTGGTGCGGGTTCTGAGCACAATGGCCTCCAGAGTAAGCCGTTTCCTAGGATACGGTTTCCAATG
Source organism: Desmodus rotundus (assembly GCF_022682495.2). Lineage (NCBI taxonomy): Eukaryota > Metazoa > Chordata > Mammalia > Chiroptera > Phyllostomidae > Desmodus > Desmodus rotundus. The sequence continues at coordinate 444,281 of NW_026527445.1, read as the reverse complement.
ATACGGTTGCCTTGGATACTGCATTCTAGAATGCGGTGTGTCGGGATCTAGAATCTTGTGGTGCGGGTTCTGAGGACAATGGCCTCCTGAGATAAGCGGTTTCCTAGAATACGGTTTCCAAGGATACGGTTGACTTGGATACGGGGTTCTAGAATGTGGTGTGTCAGGATCATGAATCTTGTGGGACGGGTTCTGAGCACTATGGTCTCCATAGAAGAGCGGTTTCCTAGGATACGGTTGGCTTGGAACTGCATTCTAGAATGTGGTGTGTCAGTATCTAGAATCTTGTGGGGCACGTTCTGAGCACAAAGGCCTCCTGAGATAAGCGGTTTCCTAGGATACGGTTTCCAAGTATACCGTTGTCTTGGTTACTGCGTTTTACAATGTGGTTTGTCAGGTTTTAGAATCTTGTGGTGCGGGTTCTGAGCACTATGGTCTCCAGAGATAAACGGTTTCCTAGGATACGGTTTCCAAGGATAGAGTTGCCTTGAATACTGAATTCTAGAAAGCGGTGTGTCAGGATCTAGAGTCTTGTGGGGCAAGTTCTGAGCACAATGGCCTCCTCAGATCAGCGGTTTCCTAGGATACGGTTTCCAAGAATAGATATGCCTTGGATACGGCGTTCTAGAATGTGGTGTGTCAGGATCTATAATCTTGTGGTGCGGGTTCTGAGCACTATGGTCTCAGAGAGTAAGCAGTTTCCTAGGATACGGTTTCCAAGAATACGGTTGCCTTGGATACTGCATTCTAGAATGAGGTGTGTCAGGAGCTAGAATCTTGTGGTGCGGGTTCTGACAACTATGGTCTCCAGAGTAAGAGGTTTCCTAGGAAAAGGTTTCCAAGGATACGGTTGCCTTGGATACTGCGTTCTAGAATGTGGTGTGTCAGTATCTAGAGTCTTGTGGTGCGGGTACTGAGCACAATGTCCTCCTGAGATAAGCGGTTTCCTAGGATAAGGTTTCCAAGGATACGGTTGCCTTGGATACTGCATTCTAGAATACGGTGTGTCAGGATCTGGAATCTTGTGGTGCGGGTTCTGAGCACAATGGCCTCCAGAGTAAGCCGTTTCCTAGGATACGGTTTCCAATGATACGGTTGCCTTGGATACTGCATTCTAGAATGCGGTGTGTCAGGATCTAGAATCTTGTGGTGCGGGTTCTGAGCACAATGGCCTCCTGAGATAAGCGGTTTCCTAGGATAAGGTTTCCAAGGATATGGTTGCCTTGGATACTGCATTCTAGAATACGGTGTGTCAGGATCTGGAATCTTGTGGTGCGGGTTCTGAGCACAATGGCCTCCAGAGTAAGCCGTTTCCTACGATACGGTTTCCAAGGATACGGTTGCCTTGGTTACTGCATTCTAGAATGCGGTGTGTCAGGATCTAGAATCTTGTGGTGCGTGTTCTGAGCACAACGGCCTCCTGAGATAAGCGGTTTCCTAGGATACGGTTTCCAAGGATACGGTTGCCTTGGTTACTGCATTCTAGAATGCGGTGTGTCGGGATCTAGAATCTTGTGGTGCGGGTTCTGAGCACAATAGCCTCCTGAGATAAGCGGTTTCCTAGGATAAGGTTTCCAAGGATACGGTTGCTTTGGATACTGCATTCTAGAATACGGTGTGTCAGGATCTGGAATCTTGTGGTGCGGGTTCTGAGCACAATGGCCTCCAGAGTAAGCCGTTTCCAAGGATACGGTTTCCAAGGATACGGTTGCCTTGGTTACTGCATTCTAGAATGCGGTGTGTCAGGATCTAGAATCTTTTGGTGCGGGTTCTGAGCACAATGGCCTCCTGAGATAAGCGGTTTCCTAGGATACGGTTTCCAAGGATACGGTTGCCTTGGATACTGCATTCTAGAATGCGGTGTGTCAGGATCTAGAATCTTGTGGTGCGGGTTCTGAGCACAATGGCCTCCTGAGATAAGCGGTTTCCTAGGATACGGTTTCCAAGGATACGGTTTCCTTGGTTACTGCATTCTGGAATGCGGTGTGTCAGGATCTAGAATCTTGTGGTGCGGGTTCTGAGCACAACGGCCTCCTGAGATAAGCGCTTTCCTAGGATACGGTTTCCAAGGATACGGTTGCCTTGGATACTGCATTCTGGAATGCGGTGTGTCAGGATCTAGAATCTTGTGGTGCGGGTTCTGAGCACAACGGCCTCCTGAGATAAGCAGTTTCCTAGGATACGGTTTCCAAGGATACGGTTGCCTTGGATACTGCATTCTAGAATGCGGTGTGTCAGGATCTAGAATCTTGTGGTGCGGGTTCTGAGCACAATGGCCTCCTGAGATAAGCGGTTTCCTAGGATACGGGTCCAAGTATACGGTTGCCTTGGATACTGCATTCTAGAATGCGATGTGTCAGGATCTAGAATCTTGTGGTGCGGGTTCTGAGCACAATGGCCTCCTGAGATAAGCGGTTTCCTAGGATACGGTTTCCAAGGATACGGTTGCCTTGGTTACTGCATTCTAGAATGCGGTGTGTCAGGATCTAGAATCTTGTGGTGCGGGTTCTGAGCACAACGGCCTCTTGAGATAAGCGGTTTCCTAGAATACGGTTTCCAACGATACGGTTGCCTTGGATAGGGCGTTCTCGAATGTGGTGTGTCAGGATCTAGATTCTTGTGTTGCGGGTTCTGAGCACAATGGCCTCCAGAGTAAGCCGTTTCCTAGGATACGGTTTCCAAGGATACGGTGCCTTTGTTACTGCATTCTAGAATGCGGTGTGTCAGGATCTAGAATCTTGTGGTGCGGGTTCTGAGCACAACGGCCTCCTGAGATAAGCGGTTTCCTACGATACGGTTTCCAAGGATACGGTTGCCTTGGTTACTGCATTCTAGAATGCCGTGTGTCAGGATCTAGAATCTTGTGGTGCGGGTTCTGAGCACATCGACCTCCTGAGATAAGCGGTTTCCAAGGATACGGTTGCCTTGGATACGGTGTTCTAGAATATGGTGTAACAGGATTTAGAATCTTGTGGGACGGGTTCTGAGCACAATCGTCTCCAGAGTAAGCGGTTTCCTAGGATACGGTTTCCAAGGATACGGTTGCCTTCGATACTGCGTTCTAGAATGCGGTGTGTCAGGATCTAGAATCTTGTGGTGCCGGTTTTGAGCACAATGGCCTCTTGAGATAAGCGGTTTCCTAGGATACGGTTTCCAACGATACGGTTGCCTTGGATACGGCGTTCTCGAATGTGGTGTGTCAGGATCTAGATTCTTGTGGTGCGGGTTCTGAGCCCAACGGCCTCCTGAGATAAGCGGTTTCCTAGGATACGGTTTCCAAGGATACGGTTGCCTTGGATACTGCATTCTGGAATGCGGTGTGTCAGGATCTAGAATCTTGTGTTGCGGGTTCTGAGCACAACGGCCTCCTGAGATAAGCGGTGTCCTAGGATACGGTTTCCAAGGATACGGTTGCCTTGGATACTGCATTCTAGAATGTGGTGTGTCAGGATCTAGAATCTTGTGGTGCGGGTTCTGAGCACAATGGCCTCCTGAGATAAGCCGTTTCCTAGGATACGGTTTCCAAGGATACGGTTGCCTTGGATACTGCATTCTAGAATGCGGTGTGTCAGGATCTAGAATCTTGTGTTGCGGGTTCTGAGCACAATGGCCTCCAGGGTAAGCCGTTTCCTAGGATACGGTTTCCAAGGATACGGTTGCCTTGGTTACTGCAACTAGACGGCGGTGTGTCAGGATCTAGAATCTTGTGGTGCGGGTTCTGAGCACCTTGGCCTCCTGAGATAAGCGGTTCCCTGGATACGGTTTCCACGGATACGGTTGCCTTGGTTACTGCATTCTAGAATGCGGTGTGTCGGGATCTAGAATCTTGTGGTGCGGGTTCTGAGCACAATGGCCTCCGGAGATAAGCGGTTTCCTAGGATACGGTTTCCAAGGATACGGTTGCCTTGGATACTGCATTCTGGAATGTGGTGTGTCAGGATCTAGAATCTTGTGTTGCGGGTTCTGAGCACAACGGCCTCCTGAGATAAGCGGTTTCCTAGGATACGGTTTCCAAGGATACGGTTGCCTTGGATACTGCATTCTAGAATGTGGTGTGTCAGGATCTAGAATCTTGTGGTGCGGGTTCTGAGCACAATGGCCTCCTGAGATAAGCCGTTTCCTAGGATACGGTTTCCAAGGATACGGTTGCCTTGGATACTGCATTCTAGAATGCGGTGTGTCAGGATCTAGAATCTTGTGTTGCGGGTTCTGAACACAATGGCCTCCAGGGTAAGCCGTTTCCTAGGATACGGTTTCCAAGGATACGGTGCCATGGTTACTGCATTCTAGAATGCGGTGTGTCAGGATCTAGAATCTTGTGGTGCGGGTTCCGAGCACAATGGCCTCCTGAGATAAGCGGTTCCCTGGATACGGTTTCCAAGGATACGGTTGCCTTGGATACGGCATTCTAGAATGCGGTGTGTCAGGATCTAGAATCTTGTGGTGCGGGTTCTGAGCACAATGGCCTCCTGAGATAAGCGGTTTCCTAGGATACGGTTTCCAAGGATACGGTTGCCTTGGATACTGCATTCTAGAATGCGGTGTGTCGGGATCTAGAATCTTGTGGTGCGGGTTCTGAGCACAATGGCCTCCTGAGATAAGCGGTTTCCTAGGATACGGTTTCCAAGGATACGGTTGCCTTGGATACTGCATTCTAGAATGCGGTGTGTCGGGATCTAGAATCTTGTGGTGCGGGTTCTGAGCACAATGGCCTCCTGAGATAAGCGGTTTCCTAGGATACGGTTTCCAAGGATACGGTTGCCTTGGTTACTGCATTCTAGAATGCGGTGTGTCGGGATCTAGAATCTTGTGGTGCGGGTTCTGAGCACAATGGTCTCTGGGATACGCTGTTTCCTTGGATACGGTCTCCAAGGATACGGTTGCCTTGGACACGGCGTTCTAGAACGTGGTGTGTCAGATTTTAGAATCTTTTTGGACGGGTTCTGACCATAATGGTCTCCAGGTATATATGGTTACCTAGGATACGGTCTCCAAGGATACGGTTGCCTTGGATACGGCATTCATGAATGTGGTGTGTCCGGGTCTGGAATCTTGTGGGACGGATTGTGAGCACTATGGTCTCCAGGGATACACGGTTTCCTAGGATACAGTCTTCAAGGATATGGTTTCCTTGGGTATGGAGTTCTAGAATTTGTTGTATCAGGATCTAGAACTTGTGGGACGGGTTCTCAGCAAAATGGTTTCCAAGGATACACGGTTTCCTAGGATACGGTCTTCAAGGACACTGTTGCCTTGTACACGGCGTTCAAGAATGTGGTGTGTCAGGATCTAGAATCTTGTGGGACGGGTTCTGAGCACAATGGTCTCCAGAGATAAGCGGTTTCCTAGGATACGGTTTCCAAGGTTACGGTTGCCTTGGATACTGCGTTATAGAATGCGGTGTTCAGGATCTAGAATCTTGTGGGCCGGGTTCTGAGAGCAATGGTCTCCAGGTACACGAGGTTACCTAGGATATGGTCTCCGGGGATAGGCTTGTCTTGGATACGGGGTTCCAGAATGTGGTGTGTCAGGGTCGGGAATCTTGTGGGACGGGTTCTGAGCACAATGGTCTCCAGAGATAAGCAGTTTCTTACGATAAGGTTTCCAAGGATACGGTTGCCTTGGAGACGGCGTTCAAGAATGTGGTGTTAGGATCTAGAAACTTTTGGGCCGGGTTCTGAGCACAATAGTCTCCAGGTATATGAGGTTTCCTAGGATACGGACTCCAAGGATATGGTTGCCTTGCATACGGCGTTCTATAATGCGGTGTGTCAGATTCCGGAATCTTGTGGGCCTGGTTCTGTGCACAATGGTCTCCAGGGATACGAGGTTTCCTAGCATACGGTTTCCAAGGATACGGTTGCCTTGGACACGGCGATCTAGTATGTGGTGTGTCAGGATCTGGAATCTTGTGGGACGTGTTCTCAGCAAAATGGTATCCAGGGATACACGGTTTCCTTGTATACGGTCTCCAAGGATACGGTGGCCTTGGACTGCGTTTTAGAATGTGGTTTGTCAGGATCTAGAATCTTGTGTGGCGGGTTCTGAGCACTATGGTCTCCAGAGATAAGCGATTTCCTAGGATACGGTCTTCAAGGATACGGTTGCCTTGGATACTGCTTCCTAGAATGCGGTTTGTCAGGATCTAGAATCTTGTAGTGCTTGTTCTGAGCACAATAGTCTCTTGATATAAGCGGTTTCTAGGATACGGTCTCCAAGGATACGGTGCCTTTGATACCGCGATCTAGAATGTGGTGTGGCAGGATCTAAAATCTTGTGGGACGGGTTCTGAGCAGAATGGTCTCCAGGGATAAGGGGATTCCTAGGATACGGTCTACAAGGATACGGTTGCCTTGGATACGGCGTTCAAGAGTGTGGTGTGTCGTGGTCTAGAATCTTGTGGGACGGGTTCTCAGCCCAATGGTCTCCATGGATACGCGGTTTCCTAGGATACGGTCTCCAAGGATACGGTTGCCGTGGACACGACGTTTTAGAACATGGTGTGTCAGATATTGGAATCCTGTTGGACGGGTTCTGAGCACAATGGTCTCCGGGTATATGTGGTTTCCTAGGATACAGTCTTCAAGGATATGGTTTCCTTGAGTATGGAGTTCAAGAATTTGTTGTGTCAGGATCTAGAAACTTGTGGGAAGGGTTCTCAGCACAATGGTTTCCAGGGATACACGGTTTCCTAGGATACGGTCTTCAAGGACACTGTTGCCTTGTACATGGCGTTCAAGAATGTGGTGTGTCAGAATCTAGAATCTTGTGGGACGGGTTCTAAGTACCATGGTCTCCAGAGATAAGCGGTTTCCTAGGATACGGTTTCCAAGGATACGGTTGCCTTGGATACGGCGTTATAGAATGCGGTGTTCAGGATATAGACTCTTGTGGGCCGGGTTCTGAGCACAATGGTCTCCAGGTACACGCGGTTTCCTATGATACCGTCTCCAGATATAGGGTTCCCTTGGATAAGGTGTTGTAGAATGTGGGGTGTCAGGGTTTGGAATCTTGTGGGCCGGGTTCTGAGTACAATAGTCTCCAGGGATACGAGGTTTCCTAGGACACGGACTTCAAGGATATGGTTGCCTTGCGTACAGCGTTCTATAATGCGGTGTGTCAGAGTCTGGAATCTTGTGGGGAGTGTTCTGAGCACAATAGTCTCCAAGTACGAAGTTTCCTAGCATACGGTTTCCAAGGATACGGTTGCCTTGGACACGGCGTTCTAGAATGTGGTGTGTCAGGATCTAGAATCTTTTGGGACGTGTTCTCAGCACAATGGTTTCCAGGTATACACGGTTTCCTAGGACATGGTCTTTAAGGACACGGTTGCCTCGGAATCGACATTCAAGAATGTGGTGGGTCAGGATCGAGAATCTTGTGGGACGGATTCTGAGCACAATGGTCTCCAGTGATACGGGGTTTCCAAGGATACGGTCTCCAAGAATACGGTTGCCTTGGACACGTCGTTCTAGAATGTGGTGTGTCAGGATCTAGAATCTTGTTGGACGGGTTCTCGCACAATGGTTTCCAGGGATACACGGTTTCCTAGGATACGGTCTTCAAGGACACGGTTGCCTTGGATACGGCTTTCAAGAATGTGGTGTGTCAATATAGAATCTTGTGGGACGCATTCTGAGCATAATGGTCTCCGGGAATACGGGGTTTCCTAGGATACGGACTCCAAGGATATGGTTGCCTTGGATACGGCGTTGAAAATGTGGTGTGTCAGGATCTAGAATCTTGTGGGATAGTTTCTGAGCCCAATAGTCTCCAGATTAAGCGGTTTCTTTGGATACGGTCTCGAAGGATACGGTGCCTTGGATACGGCGTTGTACAATATGGTTAGTCAGGATGTAGAATCTTGTGGGACGGGTTCTGAGCACAATGGCTTCCAGAGATAAGCGGTTTCCTACAATACGGTTTCCAAGGTTACGGTTGCCTTGCAAACGGCGTTCTAGAATGTGGTGTGTAAGCATCTAGAATCTTGTGGGACAGGTTCTGAGCACAATAGTCTCCAAATTAAGTGGTTTATTAGCATAAGGTCTCGAAAGATACGGTGCCTTGGAGACCGAGTTGTAGAATGTGGTTAGTCAGGATCTAGAATGTTGTGGGACGGGTTCTGAGCACAATGGCCTCCAGAGATAAGCGGTTTCGAGGATACGGTTTCCAAGGTTACGGTTGCCTTGGATACGGCGTTCTAGAATGTGATGTGTCAGAATCTAGAATCATGTGGGACTGGTCTGAGCACAATAGTTTCAGGGATACGTGGTGTCCTAGGATACGGTCTTGAAGGATATGGTTGCCTTAGATACGGAGTTCTAAAAAGTGGTGTGTCAGGATCTAGAATCTTGGAGACGGGTTCTGAACACCATGGTCTCCAGAGATAAGCGGTTTCCTAGGATACCGTCTCCAAGGATACGGTTGCCTTGGAAACGGAGTTCTAGATTGTGCTGTTCAGGATCTAGAATCTTGTGGGCCGGGTTCTGAACACAATGATCTCCAGGTACACGCGGTTTCCTAGGTTACGGTCTCCAGGGATACGGTTGCCTTGGATACGGGGATCTAGAATGTGGTGTGTCAGGGTCTGGAATCTTGTTGGACGGGTTCTCAGCACAATGGTCCGCAGAGATAAGCAGTTTCCTACCATTCGGTTTCCAAGGATACGGTTGCCTTGGAGACGGCGTTCAAGAATGTGGTGTGTTAGGATCTAGAATCTTGTGGGCCGGGTTCTGAGCACAATAGTCCTCTGGGATACGAGGTTTCCTAGGATACGGACTCCAAGGATACGGTGGCCTTGCATACGGCGTTCTATAATGCGGTGTGTCAGAGTCTGAAATCTTGTGGGACGGGTTCTGTGCACAATAGTCTCCAGGGATACGAGGTTTCCTAGCATACGGTTTCCAAGGATACGGTTGCCTTGGACACGGCGTTCTAGAATGTGGTGTGTCAGGAAATAGAATCTTGTGGCACGTGTACTCAACACAATGGTTTCCAGGGCTACACGGTTTCCTATGACACGGTCTTCAAGGACACTGTTGCCGTGGACACGGCGTTCAAGAATGTGGTGTGTCAGTATCTAGAATATTGTGGGACGGATTCTGAGCACAATGGTCTCTAAGGATACGGGGTTTCCTATGATACGGTTTCCAAGGATACGTTTGCCTTGGTAACTGCATTCTAGAATGCGGTGTGTCAGGATCTAGAATCTTGTGGTGCGGGTTCTGAGCACAATGGCCTCCTGAGAAGAGCGGTTTCCTAGGATACGGTTTCCAAGGATACGGTTGCCTTGGATACTGCATTCTAGAATGCGGTGTGTCAGGATCTAGAATATTGTGGTTCGCGTTCAGAGCACAATGGCCTCCTGAGATAAGCGGTTTCCTAGGATACGGTTTCCAAGGATACGGTTGCCTTGGATACTGCATTCTAGAATGCGGTGTGTCAGGATCTAGAATCTTGTGGTGCGGGTTCTGAGCACAATGGCCTCCTGAGATAAGCGGTTTCCTAGGATACGGTTTCCAAGGATACGGTTGCCTTGGATACTGCATTCTAGAATGCGGTGTGTCAGGGTCTAGAATCTTGTGGTGCGGGTTCTGAGCACAATGGCCTCCTGAGAGAAGCGGTTTCCTAGGATACGGTTTCCAAGGATACGGTTGCCTTGGTTACTGCATTCTAGAATGCGGTGTGTCAGGATCTAGAATCTTGTGGTGCGGGTTCTTAGCACAATGGCCTCCTGAGATAAGAGGTTTCCTAGGATACGGTTTCCAAGGATACGGTTGCCTTGGATACTGCATTCTAGAATACGGTGTGTCAGGATCTAGAATATTGTGGTGCGGGTTCTGAGCACAATGGCCTCCTGAGATAAGCGGTTTCCTAATATACGGTTTCCAAGGATACGGTTGCCTTGGTTACTGCTTTCTAGAATGCGGTGTGTCAGGATCTAGAATCTTGTGGTGCGGGTTTTGAGCACGATGGCCTCCTGATATAAGCGGTTTCCTAGGATACGGTTTCCAAGGATATGGTTGCCTTGGATACTGCATTCTAGAATGCGGTGTGTCAGGATCTAGAATCTTGTGGTGCGGGTTCTGAGCACAATGGCCTCCAGAGTAAGACGTTTCCTAGGATACGGTTTCCAAGGATATGGTTGCCTTGGTTACTGCATTCTAGAATGCGGTGTGTCAGGATCTAGAATCTTGTGGTGCGGGTTCTGAGCACAATAGCCTCCTGAGATAAGCGGTTTTCTAGGATACGGTTTCCAAGGATACGGTTGCCTTGGTTACTGCATTCTAGAATGCGGTGTGTCAGGATCTAGAATCTTGTGGTGCGGGTTCTGAGCACAACGGCCTCCTGAGATAAGAGGTTTCCTAGGATAAGGTATCCAATGATACGGTTGCCTTGGATACTGCATTCTAGAATACGGTGTGTCAGGATCTAGAATCTTGTGGTGCGGATTCTGAGCACAACGGCCTCCTGAGATAAGCGGTTTCCTAGGATACCGTTTCCAAGGAAACGGTTGCGTTGGATACTGCATTCTAGAATGCGGTGTGTCAGGGTCTAGAAACTTGTGGTGCGGGTTCTGAGCACAATGGCCTCCTGAGATAAGCGGTTTCCTAGGATACGGTTTCCAAGGATACGGTTGCCTTGTTTACTGCATTCTAGAATGCGGTGTGTCAGGATCTAGAATCTTGTGGTGCGGGTTCTGAGCACAATGGCCTCCTGAGATAAGCGGTTTCCTAGGATACGGTTTCCAAGGATACGGTTGCCTTGGATACTGCATTATAGAATGCGGTGTGTCAGCATCTAAATCTTGTGGTGAGGGTTCTGAGCACAATGGCCTCCAGAGTAAGCCGTTTCCTAGGATACGGTTTCCAAGGATACGGTTGCCTTGGTTACTGCATTCTAGAATGCGGTGTGTCAGGATCTAGAATCTTGTGGTGCGGGTTCTGAGCACAATGGCCTCCTGAGATAAGCGGTTTCCTAGGATAAGGTTTCCAAGGATACTGTTGCCTTGGATACTGCATTCTAGAATGCGGTGTGTTGGGATCTAGAATCTTGTGGTGCGGGTTCTGAGCACAATAGCCTCCTGAAATAAGCGATTTCCTAGGATAAGGTTTCCAAGGATACGGTTGCTTTGGATACTGCATTCTAGAATACGGTGTGTCGGGATCTGGAATCTTGTGGTGCGGGTTCTGAGCACAATGGCCTCCAGAGTAAGCCGTTTCCTAGGATACGGTTTCCACGGATACGGTTGCCTTGGTTACTGCATTCTAGAATGCGGTGTGTCAGGATCTAGAATCTTGTGGTGCGGGTTCTGAGCACAATGGCCTCCTGAGATAAGCGGTTTCCTAGGATACGGTTTCCAAGGATACGGTTGCCTTGGATACTGCATTCTAGAATGCGGTGTGTCAGGATCTAGAATCTTGTGGTGCGGGTTCTGAGCACAATGGCCTCCTGAGATAAGCGGTTTCCTAGGATACGGTTTCCAAGGATACGGTTGCCTTGGATACTGCATTCTAGAATGCGGTGTGTCAGGATCTAGAATCTTGTGGTGCGGGTTCTGAGCACAATGGCCTCCTGAGATAAGCGGTTTCCTAGGATACGGTTTCCAAGGATACGGTTGCCTTGGATACTGCATTCTTGAATGCGGTGTGTCAGGATCTAGAATCTTGTGGTGCGGGTTCTGAGCACAACGGCCTCCTGAGATAAGCGGTTTCCTAGGATACGGTTTCCAAGGATACGGTTGCCTTGGATACTGCATTCTAGAATGCGGTGTGTCAGGATCTAGAATCTTGTGGTGCGGGTTCTGAGCACAATGGCCTCCTGAGATAAGCGGTTTCCTAGGATACGGTTTCCAAGGATACGGTTTCCTTGGTTACTGCATTCTGGAATGCGGTGTGTCAGGATCTAGAATCTTGTGGTGCGGGTTCTGAGCACAACGGCCTCCTGAGATAAGCGCTTTCCTAGGATACGGTTTCCAAGGATACGGTTGCCTTGGATACTGCATTCTGGAATGCGGTGTGTCAGGATCTAGAATCTTGTGGTGCGGGTTCTGAGCACAACGGCCTCCTGAGATAAGCAGTTTCCTAGGATACGGTTTCCAAGGATACGGTTGCCTTGGATACTGCATTCTAGAATGCGGTGTGTCAGGATCTAGAATCTTGTGGTGCGGGTTCTGAGCACAATGGCCTCCTGAGATAAGCGGTTTCCTAGGATACGGTTTCCAAGTATACGGTTGCCTTGGATACTGCATTCTAGAATGCGATGTGTCAGGATCTAGAATCTTGTGGTGCGGGTTCTGAGCACAATGGCCTCCTGAGATAAGCGGTTTCCTAGGATACGGTTTCCAAGGATACGGTTGCCTTGGTTACTGCATTCTAGAATGCGGTGTGTCAGGATCTAGAATCTTGTGGTGCGGGTTCTGAGCACAACGGCCTCTTGAGATAAGCGGTTTCCTAGGATACGGTTTCCAACGATACGGTTGCCTTGGATACGGCGTTCTCGAATGTGGTGTGTCAGGATCTAGATTCTTGTGTTGCGGGTTCTGAGCACAATGGCCTCCAGAGTAAGCCGTTTCCTAGGATACGGTTTCCAAGGATACGGTGCCTTTGTTACTGCATTCTAGAATGCGGTGTGTCAGGATCTAGAATCTTGTGGTGCGGGTTCTGAGCACAACGGCCTCCTGAGATAAGCGGTTTCCTACGATACGGTTTCCAAGGATACGGTTGCCTTGGTTACTGCATTCTAGAATGCCGTGTGTCAGGATCTAGAATCTTGTGGTGCGGGTTCTGAGCACATCGGCCTCCTGAGATAAGCGGTTTCCAAGGATACGGTTGCCTTGGATACGGTGTTCTAGAATATGGTGTAACAGGATTTAGAATCTTGTGGGACGGGTTCTGAGCACAATCGTCTCCAGAGTAAGCGGTTTCCTAGGATACGGTTTCCAAGGATACGGTTGCCTTCGATACTGCGTTCTAGAATGCGGTGTGTCAGGATCTAGAATCTTGTGGTGCCGGTTTTGAGCACAATGGCCTCTTGAGATAAGCGGTTTCCTAGGATACGGTTTCCAACGATACGGTTGCCTTGGATACGGCGTTCTCGAATGTGGTGTGTCAGGATCTAGATTCTTGTGGTGCGGGTTCTGAGCACAATGGCCTCCTGAGATAAGCGGTTCCCTGGATACGGTTTCCAAGGATACGGTTGCCTTGGATACGGCATTCTAGAATGCGGTGTGTCAGGATCTAGAATCTTGTGGTGCGGGTTCTGAGCACAATGGCCTCCTGAGATAAGCGGTTTCCTAGGATACGGTTTCCAAGGATACGGTTGCCTTGGTTACTGCATTCTAGAATGCGGTGTGTCGGGATCTAGAATCTTGTGGTGCGGGTTCTGAGCACAATGGCCTCCTGAGATAAGCGGTTTCCTAGGATACGGTTTCCACGGATAAGGTTGCCTTGGTTACTGCATTCTAGAATGCGGTGTGTCGGGATCTGGAATCTTGTGGTGCGGGTTCTGAGCACCATGGCCTCCTGAGATAAGCGGTTTCCTAGGATACGGTTTCCACGGATACGGTTGCCTTGGTTACTGCATTCTAGAATGCGGTGTGTCGGGATCTAGAATCTTGTGGTGCGGGTTCTGAGCACAATGGCCTCCTGAGATAAGCGGTTTCCTAGGATACGGTTTCCAAGGATACGGTTGCCTTGGATACTGCATTCTAGAATGCGGTGTGTCGGGATCTAGAATCTTGTGGTGCGGGTTCTGAGCACAATGGCCTCCTGAGATAAGCGGTTTCCTAGGATACGGTTTCCAAGGATACGGTTGCCTTGGATACTGCATTCTAGAATGCGGTGTGTCGGGATCTAGAATCTTGTGGTGCGGGTTCTGAGCACAATGGCCTCCTGAGATAAGCGGTTTCCTAGGATACGGTTTCCAAGGATACGGTTGCCTTGGATACTGCATTCTAGAATGCGGTGTGTCGGGATCTAGAATCTTGTGGTGCGGGTTCTGAGCACAATGGCCTCCTGAGATAAGCGGTTTCCTAGGATACGGTTTCCAAGTATACGGTTGCCTTGGATACTGCATTCTAGAATGCGGTGTGTCAGGATCTAGAATCTTGTGGTGCGGGTTCTGAGCACAATGGCCTCCTGAGATAAGCGGTTTCCTAGGATACGGTTTCCAAGGATACGGTTGCCTTGGATACTGCATTCTAGAATGTGGTGTGTCAGGATCTAGAATCTTGTGGTGCGGGTTCTGAGCACAATGGCCTCCTGAGATAAGCCGTTTCCTAGGATACGGTTTCCAAGGATACGGTTGCCTTGGATACTGCATTCTAGAATGCGGTGTGTCAGGATCTAGAATCTTGTGTTGCGGGTTCTGAGCACAATGGCCTCCAGGGTAAGCCGTTTCCTAGGATACGGTTTCCAAGGATACGGTGCCATGGTTACTGCATTCTAGAATGCGGTGTGTCAGGATCTAGAATCTTGTGGTGCGGGTTCTGAGCACAATGGCCTCCTGAGATAAGCGGTTCCCTGGATACGGTTTCCAAGGATACGGTTGCCTTGGATACAGCATTCTAGAATGCGGTGTGTCAGGATCTAGAATCTTGTGGTGCGGGTTCTGAGCACAATGGCCTCCTGAGATAAGCGGTTTCCTAGGATACGGTTTCCAAGGATACGGTTGCCTTGGATACTGCATTCTAGAATGCGGTGTGTCGGGATCTAGAATCTTGTGGTGCGGGTTCTGAGCACAATGGCCTCCTGAGATAAGCGGTTTCCTAGGATACGGTTTCCACGGATACGGTTGCCTTGGTTACTGCATTCTAGAATGCGGTGTGTCGGGATCTAGAATCTTGTGGTGCGGGTTCTGAGCACAATGGCCTCCTGAGATAAGCGGTTTCCTAGGATACGGTTTCCAAGGATACGGTTGCCTTGGTTACTGCATTCTAGAATGCGGTGTGTCGGGATCTAGAATCTTGTGGTGCGGGTTCTGAGCACAATGGCCTCCTGAGATAAGCGGTTTCCTAGGATACGGTTTCCACGGATACGGTTGCCTTGGTTACTGCATTCTAGAATGCGGTGTGTCGGGATCTAGAATCTTGTGGTGCGGGTTCTGAGCACAATGGCCTCCTGAGATAAGCGGTTTCCTAGGATACGGTTTCCAAGGATACGGTTGCCTTGGATACTGCATTCTAGAATGCGGTGTGTCAGGATCTAGAATCTTGTGGTGCGGGTTCTGAGCACAATGGCCTCCTGAGATAAGCGGTTTCCTAGGATACGGTTTCCAAGGATACGGTTGCCTTGGATACTGCATTCTTGAATGCGGTGTGTCAGGATCTAGAATCTTGTGGTGCGGGTTCTGAGCACAACGGCCTCCTGAGATAAGCGGTTTCCTAGGATACGGTTTCCAAGGATACGGTTGCCTTGGATACTGCATTCTAGAATGCGGTGTGTCAGGATCTAGAATCTTGTGGTGCGGGTTCTGAGCACAATGGCCTCCTGAGATAAGCGGTTTCCTAGGATACGGTTTCCAAGGATACGGTTTCCTTGGTTACTGCATTCTGGAATGCGGTGTGTCAGGATCTAGAATCTTGTGGTGCGGGTTCTGAGCACAACGGCCTCCTGAGATAAGCGCTTTCCTAGGATACGGTTTCCAAGGATACGGTTTCCTTGGTTACTGCATTCTGGAATGCGGTGTGTCAGGATCTAGAATCTTGTGGTGCGGGTTCTGAGCACAACGGCCTCCTGAGATAAGCAGTTTCCTAGGATACGGTTTCCAAGGATACGGTTGCCTTGGATACTGCATTCTAGAATGCGGTGTGTCAGGATCTAGAATCTTGTGGTGCGGGTTCTGAGCACAATGGCCTCCTGAGATAAGCGGTTTCCTAGGATACGGTTTCCAAGTATACGGTTGCCTTGGATACTGCATTCTAGAATGCGATGTGTCAGGATCTAGAATCTTGTGGTGCGGGTTCTGAGCACAATGGCCTCCTGAGATAAGCGGTTTCCTAGGATACGGTTTCCAAGGATACGGTTGCCTTGGTTACTGCATTCTAGAATGCGGTGTGTCAGGATCTAGAATCTTGTGGTGCGGGTTCTGAGCACAACGGCCTCTTGAGATAAGCGGTTTCCTAGGATACGGTTTCCAACGATACGGTTGCCTTGGATACGGCGTTCTCGAATGTGGTGTGTCAGGATCTAGATTCTTGTGTTGCGGGTTCTGAGCACAATGGCCTCCAGAGTAAGCCGTTTCCTAGGATACGGTTTCCAAGGATACGGTGCCTTTGTTACTGCATTCTAGAATGCGGTGTGTCAGGATCTAGAATCTTGTGGTGCGGGTTCTGAGCACAACGGCCTCCTGAGATAAGCGGTTTCCTACGATACGGTTTCCAAGGATACGGTTGCCTTGGTTACTGCATTCTAGAATGCCGTGTGTCAGGATCTAGAATCTTGTGGTGCGGGTTCTGAGCACATCGGCCTCCTGAGATAAGCGGTTTCCAAGGATACGGTTGCCTTGGATACTGCATTCTAGAATGTGGTGTGTCAGGATCTAGAATCTTGTGGTGCGGGTTCTGAGCACAATGGCCTCCTGAGATAAGCCGTTTCCTAGGATACGGTTTCCAAGGATACGGTGCCATGGTTACTGCATTCTAGAATGCGGTGTGTCAGGATCTAGAATCTTGTGGTGCGGGTTCTGAGCACAATGGCCTCCTGAGATAAGCGGTTCCCTGGATACGGTTTCCAAGGATACGGTTGCCTTGGATACAGCATTCTAGAATGCGGTGTGTCAGGATCTAGAATCTTGTGGTGCGGGTTCTGAGCACAATGGCCTCCTGAGATAAGCGGTTTCCTAGGATACGGTTTCCAAGGATACGGTTGCCTTGGATACTGCATTCTAGAATGCGGTGTGTCGGGATCTAGAATCTTGTGGTGCGGGTTCTGAGCACAATGGCCTCCTGAGATAAGCGGTTTCCTAGGATACGGTTTCCACGGATACGGTTGCCTTGGTTACTGCATTCTAGAATGCGGTGTGTCGGGATCTAGAATCTTGTGGTGCGGGTTCTGAGCACAATGGCCTCCTGAGATAAGCGGTTTCCTAGGATACGGTTTCCAAGGATACGGTTGCCTTGGTTACTGCATTCTAGAATGCGGTGTGTCGGGATCTAGAATCTTGTGGTGCGGGTTCTGAGCACAATGGCCTCCTGAGATAAGCGGTTTCCTAGGATACGGTTTCCACGGATACGGTTGCCTTGGTTACTGCATTCTAGAATGCGGTGTGTCGGGATCTAGAATCTTGTGGTGCGGGTTCTGAGCACAATGGCCTCCTGAGATAAGCGGTTTCCTAGGATACGGTTTCCAAGGATACGGTTGCCTTGGATACTGCATTCTAGAATGCGGTGTGTCAGGATCTAGAATCTTGTGGTGCGGGTTCTGAGCACAATGGCCTCCTGAGATAAGCGGTTTCCTAGGATACGGTTTCCAAGGATACGGTTGCCTTGGATACTGCATTCTTGAATGCGGTGTGTCAGGATCTAGAATCTTGTGGTGCGGGTTCTGAGCACAACGGCCTCCTGAGATAAGCGGTTTCCTAGGATACGGTTTCCAAGGATACGGTTGCCCTGGATACTGCATTCTAGAATGCGGTGTGTCAGGATCTAGAATCTTGTGGTGCGGGTTCTGAGCACAATGGCCTCCTGAGATAAGCGGTTTCCTAGGATACGGTTTCCAAGGATACGGTTTCCTTGGTTACTGCATTCTGGAATGCGGTGTGTCAGGATCTAGAATCTTGTGGTGCGGGTTCTGAGCACAACGGCCTCCTGAGATAAGCGCTTTCCTAGGATACGGTTTCCAAGGATACGGTTGCCTTGGATACTGCATTCTGGAATGCGGTGTGTCAGGATCTAGAATCTTGTGGTGCGGGTTCTGAGCACAACGGCCTCCTGAGATAAGCAGTTTCCTAGGATACGGTTTCCAAGGATACGGTTGCCTTGGATACTGCATTCTAGAATGCGGTGTGTCAGGATCTAGAATCTTGTGGTGCGGGTTCTGAGCACAATGGCCTCCTGAGATAAGCGGTTTCCTAGGATACGGTTTCCAAGTATACGGTTGCCTTGGATACTGCATTCTAGAATGCGATGTGTCAGGATCTAGAATCTTGTGGTGCGGGTTCTGAGCACAATGGCCTCCTGAGATAAGCGGTTTCCTAGGATACGGTTTCCAAGGATACGGTTGCCTTGGTTACTGCATTCTAGAATGCGGTGTGTCAGGATCTAGAATCTTGTGGTGCGGGTTCTGAGCACAACGGCCTCTTGAGATAAGCGGTTTCCTAGGATACGGTTTCCAACGATACGGTTGCCTTGGATACGGCGTTCTCGAATGTGGTGTGTCAGGATCTAGATTCTTGTGTTGCGGGTTCTCAGCACAATGGCCTCCAGAGTAAGCCGTTTCCTAGGATACGGTTTCCAAGGATACGGTGCCTTTGTTACTGCATTCTAGAATGCGGTGTGTCAGGATCTAGAATCTTGTGGTGCGGGTTCTGAGCACAACGGCCTCCTGAGATAAGCGGTTTCCTACGATACGGTTTCCAAGGATACGGTTGCCTTGGTTACTGCATTCTAGAATGCCGTGTGTCAGGATCTAGAATCTTGTGGTGCGGGTTCTGAGCACATCGGCCTCCTGAGATAAGCGGTTTCCAAGGATACGGTTGCCTTGGATACGGTGTTCTAGAATATGGTGTAACAGGATTTAGAATCTTGTGGGACGGGTTCTGAGCACAATCGTCTCCAGAGTAAGCGGTTTCCTAGGATACGGTTTCCAAGGATACGGTTGCCTTCGATACTGCGTTCTAGAATGCGGTGTGTCAGGATCTAGAATCTTGTGGGGCCGGTTTTGAGCACAATGGCCTCTTGAGATAAGCGGTTTCCTAGGATACGGTTTCCAACGATACGGTTGCCTTGGATACGGCGTTCTCGAATGTGGTGTGTCAGGATCTAGATTCTTGTGGTGCGGGTTCTGAGCACAATGGCCTCCTGAGATAAGCGGTTCCCTGGATACGGTTTCCAAGGATACGGTTGCCTTGGATACGGCATTCTAGAATGCGGTGTGTCAGGATCTAGAATCTTGTGGTGCGGGTTCTGAGCACAATGGCCTCCTGAGATAAGCGGTTTCCTAGGATACGGTTTCCAAGGATACGGTTGCCTTGGTTACTGCATTCTAGAATGCGGTGTGTCGGGATCTAGAATCTTGTGGTGCGGGTTCTGAGCACAATGGCCTCCTGAGATAAGCGGTTTCCTAGGATACGGTTTCCACGGATACGGTTGCCTTGGTTACTGCATTCTAGAATGCGGTGTGTCGGGATCTAGAATCTTGTGGTGCGGGTTCTGAGCACAATGGCCTCCTGAGATAAGCGGTTTCCTAGGATACGGTTTCCAAGGATACGGTTGCCTTGGATACTGCATTCTAGAATGCGGTGTGTCAGGATCTAGAATCTTGTGGTGCGGGTTCTGAGCACAATGGCCTCCTGAGATAAGCGGTTTCCTAGGATACGGTTTCCAAGGATACGGTTGCCTTGGATACTGCATTCTTGAATGCGGTGTGTCAGGATCTAGAATCTTGTGGTGCGGGTTCTGAGCACAACGGCCTCCTGAGATAAGCGGTTTCCTAGGATACGGTTTCCAAGGATACGGTTGCCTTGGATACTGCATTCTAGAATGCGGTGTGTCAGGATCTAGAATCTTGTGGTGCGGGTTCTGAGCACAATGGCCTCCTGAGATAAGCGGTTTCCTAGGATACGGTTTCCAAGGATACGGTTTCCTTGGTTACTGCATTCTGGAATGCGGTGTGTCAGGATCTAGAATCTTGTGGTGCGGGTTCTGAGCACAACGGCCTCCTGAGATAAGCGCTTTCCTAGGATACGGTTTCCAAGGATACGGTTGCCTTGGATACTGCATTCTGGAATGCGGTGTGTCAGGATCTAGAATCTTGTGGTGCGGGTTCTGAGCACAACGGCCTCCTGAGATAAGCAGTTTCCTAGGATACGGTTTCCAAGGATACGGTTGCCTTGGATACTGCATTCTAGAATGCGGTGTGTCAGGATCTAGAATCTTGTGGTGCGGGTTCTGAGCACAATGGCCTCCTGAGATAAGCGGTTTCCTAGGATACGGTTTCCAAGTATACGGTTGCCTTGGATACTGCATTCTAGAATGCGATGTGTCAGGATCTAGAATCTTGTGGTGCGGGTTCTGAGCACAATGGCCTCCTGAGATAAGCGGTTTCCTAGGATACGGTTTCCAAGGATACGGTTGCCTTGGTTACTGCATTCTAGAATGCGGTGTGTCAGGATCTAGAATCTTGTGGTGCGGGTTCTGAGCACAACGGCCTCTTGAGATAAGCGGTTTCCTAGGATACGGTTTCCAACGATACGGTTGCCTTGGATACGGCGTTCTCGAATGTGGTGTGTCAGGATCTAGATTCTTGTGTTGCGGGTTCTGAGCACAATGGCCTCCAGAGTAAGCCGTTTCCTAGGATACGGTTTCCAAGGATACGGTGCCTTTGTTACTGCATTCTAGAATGCGGTGTGTCAGGATCTAGAATCTTGTGGTGCGGGTTCTGAGCACAACGGCCTCCTGAGATAAGCGGTTTCCTACGATACGGTTTCCAAGGATACGGTTGCCTTGGTTACTGCATTCTAGAATGCCGTGTGTCAGGATCTAGAATCTTGTGGTGCGGGTTCTGAGCACATCGGCCTCCTGAGATAAGCGGTTTCCAAGGATACGGTTGCCTTGGATACTGCATTCTAGAATGTGGTGTGTCAGGATCTAGAATCTTGTGGTGCGGGTTCTGAGCACAATGGCCTCCTGAGATAAGCCGTTTCCTAGGATACGGTTTCCAAGGATACGGTGCCATGGTTACTGCATTCTAGAATGCGGTGTGTCAGGATCTAGAATCTTGTGGTGCGGGTTCTGAGCACAATGGCCTCCTGAGATAAGCGGTTCCCTGGATACGGTTTCCAAGGATACGGTTGCCTTGGATACAGCATTCTAGAATGCGGTGTGTCAGGATCTAGAATCTTGTGGTGCGGGTTCTGAGCACAATGGCCTCCTGAGATAAGCGGTTTCCTAGGATACGGTTTCCAAGGATACGGTTGCCTTGGATACTGCATTCTAGAATGCGGTGTGTCGGGATCTAGAATCTTGTGGTGCGGGTTCTGAGCACAATGGCCTCCTGAGATAAGCGGTTTCCTAGGATACGGTTTCCACGGATACGGTTGCCTTGGTTACTGCATTCTAGAATGCGGTGTGTCGGGATCTAGAATCTTGTGGTGCGGGTTCTGAGCACAATGGCCTCCTGAGATAAGCGGTTTCCTAGGATACGGTTTCCAAGGATACGGTTGCCTTGGTTACTGCATTCTAGAATGCGGTGTGTCGGGATCTAGAATCTTGTGGTGCGGGTTCTGAGCACAATGGCCTCCTGAGATAAGCGGTTTCCTAGGATACGGTTTCCACGGATACGGTTGCCTTGGTTACTGCATTCTAGAATGCGGTGTGTCGGGATCTAGAATCTTGTGGTGCGGGTTCTGAGCACAATGGCCTCCTGAGATAAGCGGTTTCCTAGGATACGGTTTCCAAGGATACGGTTGCCTTGGATACTGCATTCTAGAATGCGGTGTGTCAGGATCTAGAATCTTGTGGTGCGGGTTCTGAGCACAATGGCCTCCTGAGATAAGCGGTTTCCTAGGATACGGTTTCCAAGGATACGGTTGCCTTGGATACTGCATTCTTGAATGCGGTGTGTCAGGATCTAGAATCTTGTGGTGCGGGTTCTGAGCACAACGGCCTCCTGAGATAAGCGGTTTCCTAGGATACGGTTTCCAAGGATACGGTTGCCCTGGATACTGCATTCTAGAATGCGGTGTGTCAGGATCTAGAATCTTGTGGTGCGGGTTCTGAGCACAATGGCCTCCTGAGATAAGCGCTTTCCTAGGATACGGTTTCCAAGGATACGGTTTCCTTGGTTACTGCATTCTGGAATGCGGTGTGTCAGGATCTAGAATCTTGTGGTGCGGGTTCTGAGCACAACGGCCTCCTGAGATAAGCGCTTTCCTAGGATACGGTTTCCAAGGATACGGTTGCCTTGGATACTGCATTCTGGAATGCGGTGTGTCAGGATCTAGAATCTTGTGGTGCGGGTTCTGAGCACAACGGCCTCCTGAGATAAGCAGTTTCCTAGGATACGGTTTCCAAGGATACGGTTGCCTTGGATACTGCATTCTACAATGCGGTGTGTCAGGATCTAGAATCTTGTGGTGCGGGTTCTGAGCACAATGGCCTCCTGAGATAAGCGGTTTCCTAGGATACGGTTTCCAAGTATACGGTTGCCTTGGATACTGCATTCTAGAATGCGATGTGTCAGGATCTAGAATCTTGTGGTGCGGGTTCTGAGCACAATGGCCTCCTGAGATAAGCGGTTCCTAGGATACGGTTTCCAAGGATACGGTTGCCTTGGTTACTGCATTCTAGAATGCGGTGTGTCAGGATCTAGAATCTTGTGGTGCGGGTTCTGAGCACAACGGCCTCTTGAGATAAGCGGTTTCCTAGGATACGGTTTCCAACGATACGGTTGCCTTGGATACGGCGTTCTCGAATGTGGTGTGTCAGGATCTAGATTCTTGTGTTGCGGGTTCTGAGCACAATGGCCTCCAGAGTAAGCCGTTTCCTAGGATACGGTTTCCAAGGATACGGTGCCTTTGTTACTGCATTCTAGAATGCGGTGTGTCAGGATCTAGAATCTTGTGGTGCGGGTTCTGAGCACAACGGCCTCCTGAGATAAGCGGTTTCCTACGATACGGTTTCCAAGGATACGGTTGCCTTGGTTACTGCATTCTAGAATGCCGTGTGTCAGGATCTAGAATCTTGTGGTGCGGGTTCTGAGCACATCGGCCTCCTGAGATAAGCGGTTTCCAAGGATACGGTTGCCTTGGATACGGTGTTCTAGAATATGGTGTAACAGGATTTAGAATCTTGTGGGACGGGTTCTGAGCACAATCGTCTCCAGAGTAAGCGGTTTCCTAGGATACGGTTTCCAAGGATACGGTTGCCTTCGATACTGCGTTCTAGAATGCGGTGTGTCAGGATCTAGAATCTTGTGGGGCCGGTTTTGAGCACAATGGCCTCTTGAGATATGCGGTTTCCTAGGATACGGTTTCCAACGATACGGTTGCCTTGGATACGGCGTTCTCGAATGTGGTGTGTCAGGATCTAGATTCTTGTGGTGCGGGTTCTGAGCACAATGGCCTCCTGAGATAAGCGGTTCCCTGGATACGGTTTCCAAGGATACGGTTGCCTTGGATACGGCATTCTAGAATGCGGTGTGTCAGGATCTAGAATCTTGTGGTGCGGGTTCTGAGCACAATGGCCTCCTGAGATAAGCGGTTTCCTAGGATACGGTTTCCAAGGATACGGTTGCCTTGGTTACTGCATTCTAGAATGCGGTGTGTCGGGATCTAGAATCTTGTGGTGCGGGTTCTGAGCACAATGGCCTCCTGAGATAAGCGGTTTCCTAGGATACGGTTTCCACGGATACGGTTGCCTTGGTTACTGCATTCTAGAATGCGGTGTGTCGGGATCTGGAATCTTGTGGTGCGGGTTCTGAGCACCATGGCCTCCTGAGATAAGCGGTTTCCTAGGATACGGTTTCCACGGATACGGTTGCCTTGGTTACTGCATTCTAGAATGCGGTGTGTCGGGATCTAGAATCTTGTGGTGCGGGTTCTGAGCACAATGGCCTCCTGAGATAAGCGGTTTCCTAGGATACGGTTTCCAAGGATACGGTTGCCTTGGATACTGCATTCTAGAATGCGGTGTGTCGGGATCTAGAATCTTGTGGTGCGGGTTCTGAGCACAATGGCCTCCTGAGATAAGCGGTTTCCTAGGATACGGTTTCCAAGGATACGGTTGCCTTGGATACTGCATTCTAGAATGCGGTGTGTCGGGATCTAGAATCTTGTGGTGCGGGTTCTGAGCACAATGGCCTCCTGAGATAAGCGGTTTCCTAGGATACGGTTTCCAAGGATACGGTTGCCTTGGATACTGCATTCTGGAATGTGGTGTGTCAGGATCTAGAATCTTGTGTTGCGGGGTCTGAGCACAACGGCCTCCTGAGATAAGCGGTTTCCTAGGATACGGTTTCCAAGGATACGGTTGCCTTGGATACTGTATTCTAGAATGCGGTGTGTCGGGATCTAGAATCTTGTGGTGCGGGTTCTGAGCACAATGGCCTCCTGAGATAAGCGGTTTCCTAGGATACGGTTTCCACGGATACGGTTGCCTTGGTTACTGCATTCTAGAATGCGGTGTGTCGGGATCTAGAATCTTGTGGTGCGGGTTCTGAGCACAATGGCCTCCTGAGATAAGCGGTTTCCTAGGATACGGTTTCCAAGGATACGGTTGCCTTGGTTACTGCATTCTAGAATGCGGTGTGTCGGGATCTAGAATCTTGTGGTGCGGGTTCTGGGCACAATGGCCTCCTGAGATAAGCGGTTTCCTAGGATACGGTTTCCACGGATACGGTTGCCTTGGTTACTGCATTCTAGAATGCGGTGTGTCGGGATCTAGAATCTTGTGGTGCGGGTTCTGAGCACAATGGCCTCCTGAGATAAGCGGTTTCCTAGGATACGGTTTCCAAGGATACGGTTGCCTTGGATACTGCATTCTAGAATGCGGTGTGTCAGGATCTAGAATCTTGTGGTGCGGGTTCTGAGCACAATGGCCTCCTGAGATAAGCGGTTTCCTAGGATACGGTTTCCAAGGATACGGTTGCCTTGGATACTGCATTCTTGAATGCGGTGTGTCAGGATCTAGAATCTTGTGGTGCGGGTTCTGAGCACAACGGCCTCCTGAGATAAGCGGTTTCCTAGGATACGGTTTCCAAGGATACGGTTGCCTTGGATACTGCATTCTAGAATGCGGTGTGTCAGGATCTAGAATCTTGTGGTGCGGGTTCTGAGCACAATGGCCTCCTGAGATAAGCGGTTTCCTAGGATACGGTTTCCAAGGATACGGTTTCCTTGGTTACTGCATTCTGGAATGCGGTGTGTCAGGATCTAGAATCTTGTGGTGCGGGTTCTGAGCACAACCGCCTCCTGAGATAAGCGCTTTCCTAGGATACGGTTTCCAAGGATACGGTTGCCTTGGATACTGCATTCTGGAATGCGGTGTGTCAGGATCTAGAATCTTGTGGTGCGGGTTCTGAGCACAATGGCCTCCTGAGATAAGCGGTTTCCTAGGATACGGTTTCCACGGATACGGTTGCCTTGGTTACTGCATTCTAGAATGCGGTGTGTCGGGATCTGGAATCTTGTGGTGCGGGTTCTGAGCACCATGGCCTCCTGAGATAAGCGGTTTCCTAGGATACGGTTTCCACGGATACGGTTGCCTTGGTTACTGCATTCTAGAATGCGGTGTGTCGGGATCTAGAATCTTGTGGTGCGGGTTCTGAGCACAATGGCCTCCTGAGATAAGCGGTTTCCTAGGATACGGTTTCCAAGGATACGGTTGCCTTGGATACTGCATTCTAGAATGCGGTGTGTCGGGATCTAGAATCTTGTGGTGCGGGTTCTGAGCACAATGGCCTCCTGAGATAAGCGGTTTCCTAGGATACGGTTTCCAAGGATACGGTTGCCTTGGATACTGCATTCTAGAATGCGGTGTGTCGGGATCTAGAATCTTGTGGTGCGGGTTCTGAGCACAATGGCCTCCTGAGATAAGCGGTTTCCTAGGATACGGTTTCCAAGGATACGGTTGCCTTGGATACTGCATTCTGGAATGTGGTGTGTCAGGATCTAGAATCTTGTGTTGCGGGGTCTGAGCAAAACGGCCTCCTGAGATAAGCGGTTTCCTAGGATACGGTTTCCAAGGATACGGTTGCCTTGGATACTGCATTCTAGAATGCGGTGTGTCAGGATCTAGAATCTTGTGGTGCGGGTTCTGAGCACAATGGCCTCCTGAGATAAGCGGTTTCCTAGGATACGGTTTCCAAGTATACGGTTGCCTTGGATACTGCATTCTAGAATGCGATGTGTCAGGATCTAGAATCTTGTGGTGCGGGTTCTGAGCACAATGGCCTCCTGAGATAAGCGGTTTCCTAGGATACGGTTTCCAAGGATACGGTTGCCTTGGTTACTGCATTCTAGAATGCGGTGTGTCAGGATCTAGAATCTTGTGGTGCGGGTTCTGAGCACAACGGCCTCTTGAGATAAGCGGTTTCCTAGGATACGGTTTCCAACGATACGGTTGCCTTGGATACGGCGTTCTCGAATGTGGTGTGTCAGGATCTAGATTCTTGTGTTGCGGGTTCTGAGCACAATGGCCTCCAGAGTAAGCCGTTTCCTAGGATACGGTTTCCAAGGATACGGTGCCTTTGTTACTGCATTCTAGAATGCGGTGTGTCAGGATCTAGAATCTTGTGGTGCGGGTTCTGAGCACAACGGCCTCCTGAGATAAGCGGTTTCCTACGATACGGTTTCCAAGGATACGGTTGCCTTGGTTACTGCATTCTAGAATGCCGTGTGTCAGGATCTAGAATCTTGTGGTGCGGGTTCTGAGCACATCGGCCTCCTGAGATAAGCGGTTTCCAAGGATACGGTTGCCTTGGATACGGTGTTCTAGAATATGGTGTAACAGGATTTAGAATCTTGTGGGACGGGTTCTGAGCACAATCGTCTCCAGAGTAAGCGGTTTCCTAGGATACGGTTTCCAAGGATACGGTTGCCTTCGATACTGCGTTCTAGAATGCCGTGTGTCAGGATCTAGAATCTTGTGGTGCCGGTTTTGAGCACAATGGCCTCTTGAGATAAGCGGTTTCCTAGGATACGGTTTCCAACGATACGGTTGCCTTGGATACGGCGTTCTCGAATGTGGTGTGTCAGGATCTAGATTCTTGTGGTGCGGGTTCTGAGCACAACGGCCTCCTGAGATAAGCGGTTTCCTAGGATACGGTTTCCAAGGATACGGTTGCCTTGGATACTGCATTCTGGAATGTGGTGTGTCAGGATCTAGAATCTTGTGTTGCGGGGTCTGAGCACAACGGCCTCCTGAGATAAGCGGTTTCCTAGGATACGGTTTCCAAGGATACGGTTGCCTTGGATACTGCATTCTAGAATGTGGTGTGTCAGGATCTAGAATCTTGTGGTGCGGGTTCTGAGCACAATGGCCTCCTGAGATAAGCCGTTTCCTAGGATACGGTTTCCAAGGATACGGTGCCATGGTTACTGCATTCTAGAATGCGGTGTGTCAGGATCTAGAATCTTGTGGTGCGGGTTCTGAGCACAATGGCCTCCTGAGATAAGCGGTTCCCTGGATACGGTTTCCAAGGATACGGTTGCCTTGGATACAGCATTCTAGAATGCGGTGTGTCAGGATCTAGAATCTTGTGGTGCGGGTTCTGAGCACAATGGCCTCCTGAGATAAGCGGTTTCCTAGGATACGGTTTCCAAGGATACGGTTGCCTTGGATACTGCATTCTAGAATGCGGTGTGTCGGGATCTAGAATCTTGTGGTGCGGGTTCTGAGCACAATGGCCTCCTGAGATAAGCGGTTTCCTAGGATACGGTTTCCACGGATACGGTTGCCTTGGTTACTGCATTCTAGAATGCGGTGTGTCGGGATCTAGAATCTTGTGGTGCGGGTTCTGAGCACAATGGCCTCCTGAGATAAGCGGTTTCCTAGGATACGGTTTCCAAGGATACGGTTGCCTTGGTTACTGCATTCTAGAATGCGGTGTGTCGGGATCTAGAATCTTGTGGTGCGGGTTCTGAGCACAATGGCCTCCTGAGATAAGCGGTTTCCTAGGATACGGTTTCCACGGATACGGTTGCCTTGGTTACTGCATTCTAGAATGCGGTGTGTCGGGATCTAGAATCTTGTGGTGCGGGTTCTGAGCACAATGGCCTCCTGAGATAAGCGGTTTCCTAGGATACGGTTTCCAAGGATACGGTTGCCTTGGATACTGCATTCTAGAATGCGGTGTGTCAGGATCTAGAATCTTGTGGTGCGGGTTCTGAGCACAATGGCCTCCTGAGATAAGCGGTTTCCTAGGATACGGTTTCCAAGGATACGGTTGCCTTGGATACTGCATTCTTGAATGCGGTGTGTCAGGATCTAGAATCTTGTGGTGCGGGTTCTGAGCACAACGGCCTCCTGAGATAAGCGGTTTCCTAGGATACGGTTTCCAAGGATACGGTTGCCTTGGATACTGCATTCTAGAATGCGGTGTGTCAGGATCTAGAATCTTGTGGTGCGGGTTCTGAGCACAATGGCCTCCTGAGATAAGCGGTTTCCTAGGATACGGTTTCCAAGGATACGGTTTCCTTGGTTACTGCATTCTGGAATGCGGTGTGTCAGGATCTAGAATCTTGTGGTGCGGGTTCTGAGCACAACGGCCTCCTGAGATAAGCGCTTTCCTAGGATACGGTTTCCAAGGATACGGTTGCCTTGGATACTGCATTCTGGAATGCGGTGTGTCAGGATCTAGAATCTTGTGGTGCGGGTTCTGAGCACAACGGCCTCCTGAGATAAGCAGTTTCCTAGGATACGGTTTCCAAGGATACGGTTGCCTTGGATACTGCATTCTAGAATGCGGTGTGTCAGGATCTAGAATCTTGTGGTGCGGGTTCTGAGCACAATGGCCTCCTGAGATAAGCGGTTTCCTAGGATACGGTTTCCAAGTATACGGTTGCCTTGGATACTGCATTCTAGAATGCGATGTGTCAGGATCTAGAATCTTGTGGTGCGGGTTCTGAGCACAATGGCCTCCTGAGGTAAGCGGTTTCCTAGGATACGGTTTCCAAGGATACGGTTGCCTTGGTTACTGCATTCTAGAATGCGGTGTGTCAGGATCTAGAATCTTGTGGTGCGGGTTCTGAGCACAACGGCCTCTTGAGATAAGCGGTTTCCTAGGATACGGTTTCCAACGATACGGTTGCCTTGGATACAGCGTTCTCGAATGTGGTGTGTCAGGATCTAGATTCTTGTGTTGCGGGTTCTGAGCACAATGGCCTCCAGAGTAAGCCGTTTCCTAGGATACGGTTTCCAAGGATACGGTGCCTTTGTTACTGCATTCTAGAATGCGGTGTGTCAGGATCTAGAATCTTGTGGTGCGGGTTCTGAGCACAACGGCCTCCTGAGATAAGCGGTTTCCTACGATACGGTTTCCAAGGATACGGTTGCCTTGGTTACTGCATTCTAGAATGCCGTGTGTCAGGATCTAGAATCTTGTGGTGCGGGTTCTGAGCACATCGGCCTCCTGAGATAAGCGGTTTCCAAGGATACGGTTGCCTTGGATACGGTGTTCTAGAATATGGTGTAACAGGATTTAGAATCTTGTGGGACGGGTTCTGAGCACAATCGTCTCCAGAGTAAGCGGTTTCCTAGGATACGGTTTCCAAGGATACGGTTGCCTTCGATACTGCGTTCTAGAATGCGGTGTGTCAGGATCTAGAATCTTGTGGGGCCGGTTTTGAGCACAATGGCCTCTTGAGATAAGCGGTTTCCTAGGATACGGTTTCCAACGATACGGTTGCCTTGGATACGGCGTTCTCGAATGTGGTGTGTCAGGATCTAGATTCTTGTGGTGCGGGTTCTGAGCACAATGGCCTCCTGAGATAAGCGGTTCCCTGGATACGGTTTCCAAGGATACGGTTGCCTTGGATACGGCATTCTAGAATGCGGTGTGTCAGGATCTAGAATCTTGTGGTGCGGGTTCTGAGCACAATGGCCTCCTGAGATAAGCGGTTTCCTAGGATACGGTTTCCAAGGATACGGTTGCCTTGGTTACTGCATTCTAGAATGCGGTGTGTCGGGATCTAGAATCTTGTGGTGCGGGTTCTGAGCACAATGGCCTCCTGAGATAAGCGGTTTCCTAGGATACGGTTTCCACGGATACGGTTGCCTTGGTTACTGCATTCTAGAATGCGGTGTGTCGGGATCTGGAATCTTGTGGTGCGGGTTCTGAGCACCATGGCCTCCTGAGATAAGCGGTTTCCTAGGATACGGTTTCCACGGATACGGTTGCCTTGGTTACTGCATTCTAGAATGCGGTGTGTCGGGATCTAGAATCTTGTGGTGCGGGTTCTGAGCACAATGGCCTCCTGAGATAAGCGGTTTCCTAGGATACGGTTTCCAAGGATACGGTTGCCTTGGATACTGCATTCTAGAATGCGGTGTGTCGGGATCTAGAATCTTGTGGTGCGGGTTCTGAGCACAATGGCCTCCTGAGATAAGCGTTTTCCTAGGATACGGTTTCCAAGGATACGGTTGCCTTGGATACTGCATTCTAGAATGCGGTGTGTCGGGATCTAGAATCTTGTGGTGCGGGTTCTGAGCACAATGGCCTCCTGAGATAAGCGGTTTCCTAGGATACGGTTTCCAAGGATACGGTTGCCTTGGATACTGCATTCTGGAATGTGGTGTGTCAGGATCTAGAATCTTGTGTTGCGGGGTCTGAGCACAACGGCCTCCTGAGATAAGCGGTTTCCTAGGATATGGTTTCCAAGGATACGGTTGCCTTGGATACTGCATTCTAGAATGTGGTGTGTCAGGATCTAGAATCTTGTGGTGCGGGTTCTGAGCACAATGGCCTCCTGAGATAAGCCGTTTCCTAGGATACGGTTTCCAAGGATACGGTTGCCTTGGATACTGCATTCTAGAATGCGGTGTGTCAGGATCTAGAATCTTGTGTTGCGGGTTCTGAGCACAATGGCCTCCAGGGTAAGCCGTTTCCTAGGATACGGTTTCCAAGGATACGGTGCCATGGTTACTGCATTCTAGAATGCGGTGTGTCAGGATCTAGAATCTTGTGGTGCGGGTTCTGAGCACAATGGCCTCCTGAGATAAGCGGTTTCCTAGGATACGGTTTCCAAGGATACGGTTGCCTTGGATACTGCATTCTAGAATGCGGTGTGTCGGGATCTAGAATCTTGTGGTGCGGGTTCTGAGCACAATGGCCTCCTGAGATAAGCGGTTTCCTAGGATACGGTTTCCACGGATACGGTTGCCTTGGTTACTGCATTCTAGAATGCGGTGTGTCGGGATCTAGAATCTTGTGGTGCGGGTTCTGAGCACAATGGCCTCCTGAGATAAGCGGTTTCCTAGGATACGGTTTCCAAGGATACGGTTGCCTTGGTTACTGCATTCTAGAATGCGGTGTGTCGGGATCTAGAATCTTGTGGTGCGGGTTCTGAGCACAATGGCCTCCTGAGATAAGCGGTTTCCTAGGATACGGTTTCCACGGATACGGTTGCCTTGGTTACTGCATTCTAGAATGCGGTGTGTCGGGATCTAGAATCTTGTGGTGCGGGTTCTGAGCACAATGGCCTCCTGAGATAAGCGGTTTCCTAGGATACGGTTTCCAAGGATACGGTTGCCTTGGATACTGCATTCTAGAATGCGGTGTGTCAGGATCTAGAATCTTGTGGTGCGGGTTCTGAGCACAATGGCCTCCTGAGATAAGCGGTTTCCTAGGATACGGTTTCCAAGGATACGGTTGCCTTGGATACTGCATTCTTGAATGCGGTGTGTCAGGATCTAGAATCTTGTGGTGCGGGTTCTGAGCACAACGGCCTCCTGAGATAAGCGGTTTCCTAGGATACGGTTTCCAAGGATACGGTTGCCTTGGATACTGCATTCTAGAATGCGGTGTGTCAGGATCTAGAATCTTGTGGTGCGGGTTCTGAGCACAATGGCCTCCTGAGATAAGCGGTTTCCTAGGATACGGTTTCCAAGGATACGGTTTCCTTGGTTACTGCATTCTGGAATGCGGTGTGTCAGGATCTAGAATCTTGTGGTGCGGGTTCTGAGCACAACCGCCTCCTGAGATAAGCGCTTTCCTAGGATACGGTTTCCAAGGATACGGTTGCCTTGGATACTGCATTCTGGAATGCAGTGTGTCAGGATCTAGAATCTTGTGGTGCGGGTTCTGAGCACAATGGCCTCCTGAGATAAGCGGTTTCCTAGGATACGGTTTCCACGGATACGGTTGCCTTGGTTACTGCATTCTAGAATGCGGTGTGTCGGGATCTGGAATCTTGTGGTGCGGGTTCTGAGCACCATGGCCTCCTGAGATAAGCGGTTTCCTAGGATACGGTTTCCACGGATACGGTTGCCTTGGTTACTGCATTCTAGAATGCGGTGTGTCGGGATCTAGAATCTTGTGGTGCGGGTTCTGAGCACAATGGCCTCCTGAGATAAGCGGTTTCCTAGGATACGGTTTCCAAGGATACGGTTGCCTTGGATACTGCATTCTAGAATGCGGTGTGTCGGGATCTAGAATCTTGTGGTGCGGGTTCTGAGCACAATGGCCTCCTGAGATAAGCGGTTTCCTAGGATACGGTTTCCAAGGATACGGTTGCCTTGGATACTGCATTCTAGAATGCGGTGTGTCGGGATCTAGAATCTTGTGGTGCGGGTTCTGAGCACAATGGCCTCCTGAGATAAGCGGTTTCCTAGGATACGGTTTCCAAGGATACGGTTGCCTTGGATACTGCATTCTGGAATGTGGTGTGTCAGGATCTAGAATCTTGTGTTGCGGGGTCTGAGCAAAACGGCCTCCTGAGATAAGCGGTTTCCTAGGATACGGTTTCCAAGGATACGGTTGCCTTGGATACTGCATTCTAGAATGTGGTGTGTCAGGATGAGAATCTTGTGGTGCGGGTTCTGAGCACAATGGCCTCCTGAGATAAGCCGTTTCCTAGGATACGGTTTCCAAGGATACGGTTGCCTTGGATACTGCATTCTAGAATGCGGTGTGTCAGGATCTAGAATCTTGTGTTGCGGGTTCTGAGCACAATGGCCTCCAGGGTAAGCCGTTTCCTAGGATACGGTTTCCAAGATTACGGTGCCATGGTTACTGCATTCTAGAATGCGGTGTGTCAGGATCTAGAATCTTGTGGTGCGGGTTCTGAGCACAATGGCCTCCTGAGATAAGCGGTTTCCTAGGATACGGTTTCCAAGGATACGGTTGCCTTGGATACTGCATTCTAGAATGCGGTGTGTCGGGATCTAGAATCTTGTGGTGCGGATTCTGAGCACAATGGCCTCCTGAGATAAGCGGTTTCCTAGGATACGGTTTCCACGGATACGGTTGCCTTGGTTACTGCATTCTAGAATGCGGTGTGTCGGGATCTAGAATCTTGTGGTGCGGGTTCTGAGCACAATGGCCTCCTGAGATAAGCGGTTTCCTAGGATACGGTTTCCAAGGATACGGTTGCCTTGGTTACTGCATTCTAGAATGCGGTGTGTCGGGATCTAGAATCTTGTGGTGCGGGTTCTGAGCACAATGGCCTCCTGAGATAAGCGGTTTCCTAGGATACGGTTTCCACGGATACGGTTGCCTTGGTTACTGCATTCTAGAATGCGGTGTGTCGGGATCTAGAATCTTGTGGTGCGGGTTCTGAGCACAATGGCCTCCTGAGATAAGCGGTTTCCTAGGATACGGTTTCCAAGGATACGGTTGCCTTGGATACTGCATTCTAGAATGCGGTGTGTCAGGATCTAGAATCTTGTGGTGCGGGTTCTGAGCACAATGGCCTCCTGAGATAAGCGGTTTCCTAGGATACGGTTTCCAAGGATACGGTTGCCTTGGATACTGCATTCTTGAATGCGGTGTGTCAGGATCTAGAATCTTGTGGTGCGGGTTCTGAGCACAACGGCCTCCTGAGATAAGCGGTTTCCTAGGATACGGTTTCCAAGGATACGGTTGCCTTGGATACTGCATTCTAGAATGCGGTGTGTCAGGATCTAGAATCTTGTGGTGCGGGTTCTGAGCACAATGGCCTCCTGAGATAAGCGGTTTCCTAGGATACGGTTTCCAAGGATACGGTTTCCTTGGTTACTGCATTCTGGAATGCGGTGTGTCAGGATCTAGAATCTTGTGGTGCGGGTTCTGAGCACAACGGCCTCCTGAGATAAGCGCTTTCCTAGGATACGGTTTCCAAGGATACGGTTGCCTTGGATACTGCATTCTGGAATGCGGTGTGTCAGGATCTAGAATCTTGTGGTGCGGGTTCTGAGCACAACGGCCTCCTGAGATAAGCAGTTTCCTAGGATACGGTTTCCAAGGATACGGTTGCCTTGGATACTGCATTCTAGAATGCGGTGTGTCAGGATCTAGAATCTTGTGGTGCGGGTTCTGAGCACAATGGCCTCCTGAGATAAGCGGTTTCCTAGGATACGGTTTCCAAGTATACGGTTGCCTTGGATACTGCATTCTAGAATGCGATGTGTCAGGATCTAGAATCTTGTGGTGCGGGTTCTGAGCACAACGGCCTCCTGAGATAAGCGGTTTCCTAGGATACGGTTTCCAAGGATACGGTTGCCTTGGTTACTGCATTCTAGAATGCGGTGTGTCAGGATCTAGAATCTTGTGGTGCGGGTTCTGAGCACAACGGCCTCTTGAGATAAGCGGTTTCCTAGGATACGGTTTCCAACGATACGGTTGCCTTGGATACGGCGTTCTCGAATGTGGTGTGTCAGGATCTAGATTCTTGTGTTGCGGGTTCTGAGCACAATGGCCTCCAGAGTAAGCCGTTTCCTAGGATACGGTTTCCAAGGATACGGTGCCTTTGTTACTGCATTCTAGAATGCGGTGTGTCAGGATCTAGAATCTTGTGGTGCGGGTTCTGAGCACAACGGCCTCCTGAGATAAGCGGTTTCCTACGATACGGTTTCCAAGGATACGGTTGCCTTGGTTACTGCATTCTAGAATGCCGTGTGTCAGGATCTAGAATCTTGTGGTGCGGGTTCTGAGCACATCGGCCTCCTGAGATAAGCGGTTTCCAAGGATACGGTTGCCTTGGATACGGTGTTCTAGAATATGGTGTAACAGAATTTAGAATCTTGTGGGACGGGTTCTGAGCACAATCGTCTCCAGAGTAAGCGGTTTCCTAGGATACGGTTTCCAAGGATACGGTTGCCTTCGATACTGCGTTCTAGAATGCGGTGTGTCAGGATCTAGAATCTTGTGGTGCCGGTTTTGAGCACAATGGCCTCTTGAGATAAGCGGTTTCCTAGGATACGGTTTCCAACGATACGGTTGCCTTGGATACGGCGTTCTCGAATGTGGTGTGTCAGGATCTAGATTCTTGTGGTGCGGGTTCTGAGCACAATGGCCTCCTGAGATAAGCGGTTCCCTGGATACGGTTTCCAAGGATACGGTTGCCTTGGATACGGCATTCTAGAATGCGGTGTGTCAGGATCTAGAATCTTGTGGTGCGGGTTCTGAGCACAATGGCCTCCTGAGATAAGCGGTTTCCTAGGATACGGTTTCCAAGGATACGGTTGCCTTGGTTACTGCATTCTAGAATGCGGTGTGTCGGGATCTAGAATCTTGTGGTGCGGGTTCTGAGCACAATGGCCTCCTGAGATAAGCGGTTTCCTAGGATACGGTTTCCACGGATACGGTTGCCTTGGTTACTGCATTCTAGAATGCGGTGTGTCGGGATCTGGAATCTTGTGGTGCGGGTTCTGAGCACCATGGCCTCCTGAGATAAGCGGTTTCCTAGGATACGGTTTCCACGGATACGGTTGCCTTGGTTACTGCATTCTAGAATGCGGTGTGTCGGGATCTAGAATCTTGTGGTGCGGGTTCTGAGCACAATGGCCTCCTGAGATAAGCGGTTTCCTAGGATACGGTTTCCAAGGATACGGTTGCCTTGGATACTGCATTCTAGAATGCGGTGTGTCGGGATCTAGAATCTTGTGGTGCGGGTTCTGAGCACAATGGCCTCCTGAGATAAGCGGTTTCCTAGGATACGGTTTCCAAGGATACGGTTGCCTTGGATACTGCATTCTAGAATGCGGTGTGTCGGGATCTAGAATCTTGTGGTGCGGGTTCTGAGCACAATGGCCTCCTGAGATAAGCGGTTTCCTAGGATACGGTTTCCAAGGATACGGTTGCCTTGGATACTGCATTCTAGAATGCGGTGTGTCGGGATCTAGAATCTTGTGGTGCGGGTTCTGAGCACAATGGCCTCCTGAGATAAGCGGTTTCCTAGGATACGGTGTCCAAGTATACGGTTGCCTTGGTTACTGCATTCTAGAATGCGGTGTGTCGGGATCTAGAATCTTGTGGTGCGGGTTCTGAGCACAATGGCCTCCTGAGAAAAGCGGTTTCCTAGGATACGGTTTCCAAGGATACGGTTGCCTTGGATACGGCGTTCTAGAATGTGGTGTGTTAACATCTAGAATCTTGTTGTACTGGTTCTGAGCACAGTGGCCTCCTGAGAAAATCGGTTTCCTAGGATAAGTTTTCCAAGGATACGGTTGCCTTGGATACTGCATTCTAGAATGCGGTGTGTCGGGATCTAGAATCTTGTGGTGCGGTTTCTGAGCACAATGGCCGCCTGACATAAGCGGTTTCCTAGGATAAGGTTTCCAAGGATACGGTTGCCTTGGATACTGCATTCTAGAATGCGGTGTGTCAGGATCTGGAATCTTGTGGTGCGGGTTCTGAGCACAATGGCCTCCTGAGATAAGCGGTTTCCTAGGATACGGTTTCCAAGGATACGGTTGCCTTGGGTACTGCATTCTAGAATGCGGTGTGTCAGGATCTAGAATCTTGTGGTGCGGGTTCTGAGCACAATGGCCTCCTGACATAAGCGGTTTCCTAGGATACGGTTTCCAAGGATACGGTTGCCTTGGTTAGTGCATTCTAGAACGCGGTGTGTCAGGATCTAGAATCTTGTGGTGCAGGTTCTGAACACAATGGCCTCCTAAGATAAGCGGTTTCCTAGGATACGGTTTCCAAGGATACGGTTGCCATGGATACGGGGTTCTGGTATGTGGTGTACAGCATCTAGAATATTGTGGTGCGGGTTCTGAGCACAATGGCCTCCTGAGAAAATCGGTTTCCTAGGATACTGTTTCCAAGTATACGGTTGCCTTGGATACTGCATTCTAGAATGCGGTGTGTCAGGATCTAGAATCTTGTGGTGCGGGTTCTGAGCACAATGGCCTCCTAGGATAAGCGGTTTCCTAGGATACGGTTTCCAAGGATACGGTTGCCTTGGATACTGCATTCTAGAATGCGGTGTGTCAGGATCTGGAATCTTGTGGTGCGGGTTCTGAGCACTATGGCCTCCTGAGATAAGCGGTTTCCTAGGATACGGTTTCCAAGGATACGGTTGCCTTGGATACTGCATTCTAGAATGCGGTGTGTCAGGATCTAGAATCTGTGGTGCGAGTTCTGAGCACAATGGCCTCCTGAGATAAGCGGTTTCCTAGGATACGGTTTCCAAGGATACGGTTGCCTTGGATACTGCATTCTACAATGCGGTGTGTCAGGATCTAGAATCTGTTGGGGGGGGTTCTGAGCACAATGGCCTCCTGAGATAAGCGCATTCCTAGGATGCGGTTTCCAAGGACACGGTTGCCTTGGATACGGTGTTCTAGAATGTTGTGTGTCAGGATGTAGAATCTTGTGGTGCGGGTTCTGAGCACAAAGGCCTCCTGAGAAAAGCCGATTCCTAGGATACGGTTTCCAAGGATACGGTTGCCTTGGATATGGCGTTCTAGAATGTGGTGTGTCAGGATCTAGAATCTTGTGGTGTGGGTTCTGAGCACTATGGTCTCCAGAGTCAGCGGTTTCCTAGGATACGGTTTCCAAGGATACGGTTGCCATGGAAACGGCACGGCGTTTTGGAATGTGGTGTGTCAGCATCTAGAATCTTGTGGTGCGGGTTCTGAGCACAATGGCCTCTTGAGAAAAGCGGATTCCTAGGATACGGTTTCCAAGGATACGGTTGCCTTGGATATGGCGTTCTAGAATGTGCTGTGTCAGGATCTAGAATATTGTGGTTCGGGTTCTGAGCACTATGGTCTCCAGAGTAAGCGGTTTCCTAGGATACGGTTTCCAAGGATACGGTTGCCTTGGATATGGCGTTCTATAATGTGGTGTGTCAGGATCTAGAATATTGTGGTTCGGGTTCTGAGCACTATGGTCTCCAGAGTAATCGGTTTCCTAGGATACGGTTTGCAAGGATACGGTTGCCTTGGATACTGCATTCTAGAATGCGGTGTGTCAGGATCTAGAATCTTGTGGTGCGGGTTCTGAGCACAATGGCCTCCTGACATAAGCGGTTTCCTAGGATTAGGTTTCCTAGGATACGGTTGCCTTGGATACTGCATTCTAGAATGCGGTGTGTCAGGATCTGGAATCTTGTGGTGCGGGTTCTGAGCACAATGGCCTCCTAGGATAAGCGGTTTCCTAGGATACGGATTCCAAGTATACGGTTGCCTTGGTTACTGCATTCTAGAACGCGGTGTGTCAGGATCTACAATCTTGTGGTGCAGGTTCTGAGCACAATGGCCTCCTGAGAAAATCGGTTTCCTAGGATACGGTTTCCAAGGATACGGTTGCCTTGGTTACTGCATTCTAGAATGCGGTGTGTCAGGATCTAGAATCTTGTGGTGCGGGTTCTGAGCACAACGGCCTCCTGAGATAAGCGGTTTCCTAGGATAAGGTATCCAAGGATACGGTTGCCTTGGATAATGCATTCTAGAATACGGTGTGTCAGGATCTGGAATCTTGTGGTGCGGGTTCTGAGCACAATGGCCTCCAGAGTAAGCCGTTTCCTAGGATACGGTTTCCAATGATACGGTTGCCTTGGATACTGCATTCTAGAATGCGGTGTGTCGGGATCTAGAATCTTGTGGTGCGGGTTCTGAGGACAATGGCCTCCTGAGATAAGCGGTTTCCTAGAATACGGTTTCCAAGGATACGGTTGACTTGGATACGGGGTTCTAGAATGTGGTGTGTCAGGATCATGAATCTTGTGGGACGGGTTCTGAGCACTATGGTCTCCATAGAAGAGCGGTTTCCTAGGATACGGTTGGCTTGGAACTGCATTCTAGAATGTGGTGTGTCAGTATCTAGAATCTTGTGGGGCACGTTCTGAGCACAAAGGCCTCCTGAGATAAGCGGTTTCCTAGGATACGGTTTCCAAGTATACCGTTGTCTTGGTTACTGCGTTTTACAATGTGGTTTGTCAGGTTTTAGAATCTTGTGGTGCGGGTTCTGAGCACTATGGTCTCCAGAGATAAACGGTTTCCTAGGATACGGTTTCCAAGGATAGAGTTGCCTTGAATACTGAATTCTAGAAAGCGGTGTGTCAGGATCTAGAGTCTTGTGGGGCAAGTTCTGAGCACAATGGCCTCCTCAGATCAGCGGTTTCCTAGGATACGGTTTCCAAGGATACGGTTGCCTTGGATACTGCATTCTAGAATGCGGTGTGTCGGGATCTAGAATCTTGTGGTGCGGGTTCTGAGCACAATGGCCTCCTGAGATAAGCGGTTTCCTAGGATACGGTTTCCAAGGATACGGTTGCCTTGGATACTGCATTCTAGAATGCGGTGTGTCGGGATCTAGAATCTTGTGGTGCGGGTTCTGAGCACAATGGCCTCCTGAGATAAGCGGTTTCCTAGGATACGGTTTCCAAGGATACGGTTGCCTTGGATACTGCATTCTAGAATGCGGTGTGTCGGGATCTAGAATCTTGTGGTGCGGGTTCTGAGCACAATGGCCTCCTGAGATAAGCGGTTTCCTAGGATACGGTGTCCAAGTATACGGTTGCCTTGGTTACTGCATTCTAGAATGCGGTGTGTCGGGATCTAGAATCTTGTGGTGCGGGTTCTGAGCACAATGGCCTCCTGAGAAAAGCGGTTTCCTAGGATACGGTTTCCAAGGATACGGTTGCCTTGGATACGGCGTTCTAGAATGTGGTGTGTTAACATCTAGAATCTTGTTGTACTGGTTCTGAGCACAGTGGCCTCCTGAGAAAATCGGTTTCCTAGGATAAGTTTTCCAAGGATACGGTTGCCTTGGATACTGCATTCTAGAATGCGGTGTGTCGGGATCTAGAATCTTGTGGTGCGGTTTCTGAGCACAATGGCCGCCTGACATAAGCGGTTTCCTAGGATAAGGTTTCCAAGGATACGGTTGCCTTGGATACTGCATTCTAGAATGCGGTGTGTCAGGATCTGGAATCTTGTGGTGCGGGTTCTGAGCACAATGGCCTCCTGAGATAAGCGGTTTCCTAGGATACGGTTTCCAAGGATACGGTTGCCTTGGGTACTGCATTCTAGAATGCGGTGTGTCAGGATCTAGAATCTTGTGGTGCGGGTTCTGAGCACAATGGCCTCCTGACATAAGCGGTTTCCTAGGATACGGTTTCCAAGGATACGGTTGCCTTGGTTAGTGCATTCTAGAACGCGGTGTGTCAGGATCTAGAATCTTGTGGTGCAGGTTCTGAACACAATGGCCTCCTAAGATAAGCGGTTTCCTAGGATACGGTTTCCAAGGATACGGTTGCCATGGATACGGGGTTCTGGTATGTGGTGTACAGCATCTAGAATATTGTGGTGCGGGTTCTGAGCACAATGGCCTCCTGAGAAAATCGGTTTCCTAGGATACGGTTTCCAAGGATACGGTTGCCTTGGTTACTGCATTCTAGAATGCGGTGTGTCGGGATCTGGAATCTTGTGGTGCGGGTTCTGAGCACCATGGCCTCCTGAGATAAGCGGTTTCCTAGGATACGGTTTCCACGGATACGGTTGCCTTGGTTACTGCATTCTAGAATGCGGTGTGTCGGGATCTAGAATCTTGTGGTGCGGGTTCTGAGCACAATGGCCTCCTGAGATAAGCGGTTTCCTAGGATACGGTTTCCAAGGATACGGTTGCCTTGGTTACTGCATTCTAGAATGCGGTGTGTCGGGATCTGGAATCTTGTGGTGCGGGTTCTGAGCACCATGGCCTCCTGAGATAAGCGGTTTCCTAGGATACGGTTTCCACGGATACGGTTGCCTTGGTTACTGCATTCTAGAATGCGGTGTGTCGGGATCTAGAATCTTGTGGTGCGGGTTCTGAGCACAATGGCCTCCTGAGATAAGCGGTTTCCTAGGATACGGTTTCCAAGGATACGGTTGCCTTGGATACTGCATTCTAGAATGCGGTGTGTCGGGATCTAGAATCTTGTGGTGCGGGTTCTGAGCACAATGGCCTCCTGAGATAAGCGGTTTCCTAGGATACGGTTTCCAAGGATACGGTTGCCTTGGATACTGCATTCTAGAATGCGGTGTGTCGGGATCTAGAATCTTGTGGTGCGGGTTCTGAGCACAATGGCCTCCTGAGATAAGCGGTTTCCTAGGATACGGTTTCCAAGGATACGGTTGCCTTGGATACTGCATTCTAGAATGCGGTGTGTCGGGATCTAGAATCTTGTGGTGCGGGTTCTGAGCACAATGGCCTCCTGAGATAAGCGGTTTCCTAGGATACGGTGTCCAAGTATACGGTTGCCTTGGTTACTGCATTCTAGAATGCGGTGTGTCGGGATCTAGAATCTTGTGGTGCGGGTTCTGAGCACAATGGCCTCCTGAGAAAAGCGGTTTCCTAGGATACGGTTTCCAAGGATACGGTTGCCTTGGATACGGCGTTCTAGAATGTGGTGTGTTAACATCTAGAATCTTGTTGTACTGGTTCTGAGCACAGTGGCCTCCTGAGAAAATCGGTTTCCTAGGATAAGTTTTCCAAGGATACGGTTGCCTTGGATACTGCATTCTAGAATGCGGTGTGTCGGGATCTAGAATCTTGTGGTGCGGTTTCTGAGCACAATGGCCGCCTGACATAAGCGGTTTCCTAGGATAAGGTTTCCAAGGATACGGTTGCCTTGGATACTGCATTCTAGAATGCGGTGTGTCAGGATCTGGAATCTTGTGGTGCGGGTTCTGAGCACAATGGCCTCCTGAGATAAGCGGTTTCCTAGGATACGGTTTCCAAGGATACGGTTGCCTTGGGTACTGCATTCTAGAATGCGGTGTGTCAGGATCTAGAATCTTGTGGTGCGGGTTCTGAGCACAATGGCCTCCTGACATAAGCGGTTTCCTAGGATACGGTTTCCAAGGATACGGTTGCCTTGGTTAGTGCATTCTAGAACGCGGTGTGTCAGGATCTAGAATCTTGTGGTGCAGGTTCTGAACACAATGGCCTCCTAAGATAAGCGGTTTCCTAGGATACGGTTTCCAAGGATACGGTTGCCATGGATACGGGGTTCTGGTATGTGGTGTACAGCATCTAG
The DNA here is from genome assembly GCF_022682495.2 of Desmodus rotundus. Taxonomy (NCBI): domain Eukaryota; kingdom Metazoa; phylum Chordata; class Mammalia; order Chiroptera; family Phyllostomidae; genus Desmodus; species Desmodus rotundus. The sequence goes on along the minus strand of NW_026527445.1, from coordinate 402,173 downwards.
AATATTGTGGTGCGGGTTCTGAGCACAATGGCCTCCTGAGAAAATCGGTTTCCTAGGATACTGTTTCCAAGTATACGGTTGCCTTGGATACTGCATTCTAGAATGCGGTGTGTCAGGATCTAGAATCTTGTGGTGCGGGTTCTGAGCACAATGGCCTCCTAGGATAAGCGGTTTCCTAGGATACGGTTTCCAAGGATACGGTTGCCTTGGATACTGCATTCTAGAATGCGGTGTGTCAGGATCTGGAATCTTGTGGTGCGGGTTCTGAGCACTATGGCCTCCTGAGATAAGCGGTTTCCTAGGATACGGTTTCCAAGGATACGGTTGCCTTGGATACTGCATTCTAGAATGCGGTGTGTCAGGATCTAGAATCTGTGGTGCGAGTTCTGAGCACAATGGCCTCCTGAGATAAGCGGTTTCCTAGGATACGGTTTCCAAGGATACGGTTGCCTTGGATACTGCATTCTACAATGCGGTGTGTCAGGATCTAGAATCTGTTGGGGGGGGTTCTGAGCACAATGGCCTCCTGAGATAAGCGCATTCCTAGGATGCGGTTTCCAAGGACACGGTTGCCTTGGATACGGTGTTCTAGAATGTTGTGTGTCAGGATGTAGAATCTTGTGGTGCGGGTTCTGAGCACAAAGGCCTCCTGAGAAAAGCCGATTCCTAGGATACGGTTTCCAAGGATACGGTTGCCTTGGATATGGCGTTCTAGAATGTGGTGTGTCAGGATCTAGAATCTTGTGGTGTGGGTTCTGAGCACTATGGTCTCCAGAGTCAGCGGTTTCCTAGGATACGGTTTCCAAGGATACGGTTGCCATGGAAACGGCACGGCGTTTTGGAATGTGGTGTGTCAGCATCTAGAATCTTGTGGTGCGGGTTCTGAGCACAATGGCCTCTTGAGAAAAGCGGATTCCTAGGATACGGTTTCCAAGGATACGGTTGCCTTGGATATGGCGTTCTAGAATGTGCTGTGTCAGGATCTAGAATATTGTGGTTCGGGTTCTGAGCACTATGGTCTCCAGAGTAAGCGGTTTCCTAGGATACGGTTTCCAAGGATACGGTTGCCTTGGATATGGCGTTCTATAATGTGGTGTGTCAGGATCTAGAATATTGTGGTTCGGGTTCTGAGCACTATGGTCTCCAGAGTAATCGGTTTCCTAGGATACGGTTTGCAAGGATACGGTTGCCTTGGATACTGCATTCTAGAATGCGGTGTGTCAGGATCTAGAATCTTGTGGTGCGGGTTCTGAGCACAATGGCCTCCTGACATAAGCGGTTTCCTAGGATTAGGTTTCCTAGGATACGGTTGCCTTGGATACTGCATTCTAGAATGCGGTGTGTCAGGATCTGGAATCTTGTGGTGCGGGTTCTGAGCACAATGGCCTCCTAGGATAAGCGGTTTCCTAGGATACGGATTCCAAGTATACGGTTGCCTTGGTTACTGCATTCTAGAACGCGGTGTGTCAGGATCTACAATCTTGTGGTGCAGGTTCTGAGCACAATGGCCTCCTGAGAAAATCGGTTTCCTAGGATACGGTTTCCAAGGATACGGTTGCCTTGGTTACTGCATTCTAGAATGCGGTGTGTCAGGATCTAGAATCTTGTGGTGCGGGTTCTGAGCACAACGGCCTCCTGAGATAAGCGGTTTCCTAGGATAAGGTATCCAAGGATACGGTTGCCTTGGATAATGCATTCTAGAATACGGTGTGTCAGGATCTGGAATCTTGTGGTGCGGGTTCTGAGCACAATGGCCTCCAGAGTAAGCCGTTTCCTAGGATACGGTTTCCAATGATACGGTTGCCTTGGATACTGCATTCTAGAATGCGGTGTGTCGGGATCTAGAATCTTGTGGTGCGGGTTCTGAGGACAATGGCCTCCTGAGATAAGCGGTTTCCTAGAATACGGTTTCCAAGGATACGGTTGACTTGGATACGGGGTTCTAGAATGTGGTGTGTCAGGATCATGAATCTTGTGGGACGGGTTCTGAGCACTATGGTCTCCATAGAAGAGCGGTTTCCTAGGATACGGTTGGCTTGGAACTGCATTCTAGAATGTGGTGTGTCAGTATCTAGAATCTTGTGGGGCACGTTCTGAGCACAAAGGCCTCCTGAGATAAGCGGTTTCCTAGGATACGGTTTCCAAGTATACCGTTGTCTTGGTTACTGCGTTTTACAATGTGGTTTGTCAGGTTTTAGAATCTTGTGGTGCGGGTTCTGAGCACTATGGTCTCCAGAGATAAACGGTTTCCTAGGATACGGTTTCCAAGGATAGAGTTGCCTTGAATACTGAATTCTAGAAAGCGGTGTGTCAGGATCTAGAGTCTTGTGGGGCAAGTTCTGAGCACAATGGCCTCCTCAGATCAGCGGTTTCCTAGGATACGGTTTCCAAGAATAGATATGCCTTGGATACGGCGTTCTAGAATGTGGTGTGTCAGGATCTATAATCTTGTGGTGCGGGTTCTGAGCACTATGGTCTCAGAGAGTAAGCAGTTTCCTAGGATACGGTTTCCAAGAATACGGTTGCCTTGGATACTGCATTCTAGAATGAGGTGTGTCAGGAGCTAGAATCTTGTGGTGCGGGTTCTGACAACTATGGTCTCCAGAGTAAGAGGTTTCCTAGGAAAAGGTTTCCAAGGATACGGTTGCCTTGGATACTGCGTTCCAGAATGTGGTGTGTCAGTATCTAGAGTCTTGTGGTGCGGGTACTGAGCACAATGTCCTCCTGAGATAAGCGGTTTCCTAGGATAAGGTTTCCAAGGATACGGTTGCCTTGGATACTGCATTCTAGAATACGGTGTGTCAGGATCTGGAATCTTGTGGTGCGGGTTCTGAGCACAATGGCCTCCAGAGTAAGCCGTTTCCTAGGATACGGTTTCCAATGATACGGTTGCCTTGGATACTGCATTCTAGAATGCGGTGTGTCAGGATCTAGAATCTTGTGGTGCGGGTTCTGAGCACAATGGCCTCCTGAGATAAGCGGTTTCCTAGGATAAGGTTTCCAAGGATATGGTTGCCTTGGATACTGCATTCTAGAATACGGTGTGTCAGGATCTGGAATCTTGTGGTGCGGGTTCTGAGCACAATGGCCTCCAGAGTAAGCCGTTTCCTACGATACGGTTTCCAAGGATACGGTTGCCTTGGTTACTGCATTCTAGAATGCGGTGTGTCAGGATCTAGAATCTTGTGGTGCGTGTTCTGAGCACAACGGCCTCCTGAGATAAGCGGTTTCCTAGGATACGGTTTCCAAGGATACGGTTGCCTTGGTTACTGCATTCTAGAATGCGGTGTGTCGGGATCTAGAATCTTGTGGTGCGGGTTCTGAGCACAATAGCCTCCTGAGATAAGCGGTTTCCTAGGATAAGGTTTCCAAGGATACGGTTGCTTTGGATACTGCATTCTAGAATACGGTGTGTCAGGATCTGGAATCTTGTGGTGCGGGTTCTGAGCACAATGGCCTCCAGAGTAAGCCGTTTCCAAGGATACGGTTTCCAAGGATACGGTTGCCTTGGTTACTGCATTCTAGAATGCGGTGTGTCAGGATCTAGAATCTTTTGGTGCGGGTTCTGAGCACAATGGCCTCCTGAGATAAGCGGTTTCCTAGGATACGGTTTCCAAGGATACGGTTGCCTTGGATACTGCATTCTAGAATGCGGTGTGTCAGGATCTAGAATCTTGTGGTGCGGGTTCTGAGCACAATGGCCTCCTGAGATAAGCGGTTTCCTAGGATACGGTTTCCAAGGATACGGTTTCCTTGGTTACTGCATTCTGGAATGCGGTGTGTCAGGATCTAGAATCTTGTGGTGCGGGTTCTGAGCACAACGGCCTCCTGAGATAAGCGCTTTCCTAGGATACGGTTTCCAAGGATACGGTTGCCTTGGATACTGCATTCTGGAATGCGGTGTGTCAGGATCTAGAATCTTGTGGTGCGGGTTCTGAGCACAACGGCCTCCTGAGATAAGCAGTTTCCTAGGATACGGTTTCCAAGGATACGGTTGCCTTGGATACTGCATTCTAGAATGCGGTGTGTCAGGATCTAGAATCTTGTGGTGCGGGTTCTGAGCACAATGGCCTCCTGAGATAAGCGGTTTCCTAGGATACGGGTCCAAGTATACGGTTGCCTTGGATACTGCATTCTAGAATGCGATGTGTCAGGATCTAGAATCTTGTGGTTCGGGTTCTGAGCACAATGGCCTCCTGAGATAAGCGGTTTCCTAGGATACGGTTTCCAAGGATACGGTTGCCTTGGTTACTGCATTCTAGAATGCGGTGTGTCAGGATCTAGAATCTTGTGGTGCGGGTTCTGAGCACAACGGCCTCTTGAGATAAGCGGTTTCCTAGAATACGGTTTCCAACGATACGGTTGCCTTGGATACGGCGTTCTCGAATGTGGTGTGTCAGGATCTAGATTCTTGTGTTGCGGGTTCTGAGCACAATGGCCTCCAGAGTAAGCCGTTTCCTAGGATACGGTTTCCAAGGATACGGTGCCTTTGTTACTGCATTCTAGAATGCGGTGTGTCAGGATCTAGAATCTTGTGGTGCGGGTTCTGAGCACAACGGCCTCCTGAGATAAGCGGTTTCCTACGATACGGTTTCCAAGGATACGGTTGCCTTGGTTACTGCATTCTAGAATGCCGTGTGTCAGGATCTAGAATCTTGTGGTGCGGGTTCTGAGCACATCGACCTCCTGAGATAAGCGGTTTCCAAGGATACGGTTGCCTTGGATACGGTGTTCTAGAATATGGTGTAACAGGATTTAGAATCTTGTGGGACGGGTTCTGAGCACAATCGTCTCCAGAGTAAGCGGTTTCCTAGGATACGGTTTCCAAGGATACGGTTGCCTTCGATACTGCGTTCTAGAATGCGGTGTGTCAGGATCTAGAATCTTGTGGTGCCGGTTTTGAGCACAATGGCCTCTTGAGATAAGCGGTTTCCTAGGATACGGTTTCCAACGATACGGTTGCCTTGGATACGGCGTTCTCGAATGTGGTGTGTCAGGATCTAGATTCTTGTGGTGCGGGTTCTGAGCCCAACGGCCTCCTGAGATAAGCGGTTTCCTAGGATACGGTTTCCAAGGATACGGTTGCCTTGGATACTGCATTCTGGAATGCGGTGTGTCAGGATCTAGAATCTTGTGTTGCGGGTTCTGAGCACAACGGCCTCCTGAGATAAGCGGTGTCCTAGGATACGGTTTCCAAGGATACGGTTGCCTTGGATACTGCATTCTAGAATGTGGTGTGTCAGGATCTAGAATCTTGTGGTGCGGGTTCTGAGCACAATGGCCTCCTGAGATAAGCCGTTTCCTAGGATACGGTTTCCAAGGATACGGTTGCCTTGGATACTGCATTCTAGAATGCGGTGTGTCAGGATCTAGAATCTTGTGTTGCGGGTTCTGAGCACAATGGCCTCCAGGGTAAGCCGTTTCCTAGGATACGGTTTCCAAGGATACGGTTGCCTTGGTTACTGCAACTAGACGGCGGTGTGTCAGGATCTAGAATCTTGTGGTGCGGGTTCTGAGCACAATGGCCTCCTGAGATAAGCGGTTCCCTGGATACGGTTTCCACGGATACGGTTGCCTTGGTTACTGCATTCTAGAATGCGGTGTGTCGGGATCTAGAATCTTGTGGTGCGGGTTCTGAGCACAATGGCCTCCGGAGATAAGCGGTTTCCTAGGATACGGTTTCCAAGGATACGGTTGCCTTGGATACTGCATTCTGGAATGTGGTGTGTCAGGATCTAGAATCTTGTGTTGCGGGTTCTGAGCACAACGGCCTCCTGAGATAAGCGGTTTCCTAGGATACGGTTTCCAAGGATACGGTTGCCTTGGATACTGCATTCTAGAATGTGGTGTGTCAGGATCTAGAATCTTGTGGTGCGGGTTCTGAGCACAATGGCCTCCTGAGATAAGCCGTTTCCTAGGATACGGTTTCCAAGGATACGGTTGCCTTGGATACTGCATTCTAGAATGCGGTGTGTCAGGATCTAGAATCTTGTGTTGCGGGTTCTGAACACAATGGCCTCCAGGGTAAGCCGTTTCCTAGGATACGGTTTCCAAGGATACGGTGCCATGGTTACTGCATTCTAGAATGCGGTGTGTCAGGATCTAGAATCTTGTGGTGCGGGTTCTGAGCACAATGGCCTCCTGAGATAAGCGGTTCCCTGGATACGGTTTCCAAGGATACGGTTGCCTTGGATACGGCATTCTAGAATGCGGTGTGTCAGGATCTAGAATCTTGTGGTGCGGGTTCTGAGCACAATGGCCTCCTGAGATAAGCGGTTTCCTAGGATACGGTTTCCAAGGATACGGTTGCCTTGGATACTGCATTCTAGAATGCGGTGTGTCGGGATCTAGAATCTTGTGGTGCGGGTTCTGAGCACAATGGCCTCCTGAGATAAGCGGTTTCCTAGGATACGGTTTCCAAGGATACGGTTGCCTTGGATACTGCATTCTAGAATGCGGTGTGTCGGGATCTAGAATCTTGTGGTGCGGGTTCTGAGCACAATGGCCTCCTGAGATAAGCGGTTTCCTAGGATACGGTTTCCAAGGATACGGTTGCCTTGGTTACTGCATTCTAGAATGCGGTGTGTCGGGATCTAGAATCTTGTGGTGCGGGTTCTGAGCACAATGGTCTCTGGGATACGCTGTTTCCTTGGATACGGTCTCCAAGGATACGGTTGCCTTGGACACGGCGTTCTAGAACGTGGTGTGTCAGATTTTAGAATCTTTTTGGACGGGTTCTGACCATAATGGTCTCCAGGTATATATGGTTACCTAGGATACGGTCTCCAAGGATACGGTTGCCTTGGATACGGCATTCATGAATGTGGTGTGTCCGGGTCTGGAATCTTGTGGGACGGATTGTGAGCACTATGGTCTCCGGGGATACACGGTTTCCTAGGATACAGTCTTCAAGGATATGGTTTCCTTGGGTATGGAGTTCTAGAATTTGTTGTATCAGGATCTAGAACTTGTGGGACGGGTTCTCAGCAAAATGGTTTCCAAGGATACACGGTTTCCTAGGATACGGTCTTCAAGGACACTGTTGCCTTGTACACGGCGTTCAAGAATGTGGTGTGTCAGGATCTAGAATCTTGTGGGACGGGTTCTGAGCACAATGGTCTCCAGAGATAAGCGGTTTCCTAGGATACGGTTTCCAAGGTTACGGTTGCCTTGGATACTGCGTTATAGAATGCGGTGTTCAGGATCTAGAATCTTGTGGGCCGGGTTCTGAGAGCAATGGTCTCCAGGTACACGAGGTTACCTAGGATATGGTCTCCGGGGATAGGCTTGTCTTGGATACGGGGTTCCAGAATGTGGTGTGTCAGGGTCGGGAATCTTGTGGGACGGGTTCTGAGCACAATGGTCTCCAGAGATAAGCAGTTTCTTACGATAAGGTTTCCAAGGATACGGTTGCCTTGGAGACGGCGTTCAAGAATGTGGTGTTAGGATCTAGAAACTTTTGGGCCGGGTTCTGAGCACAATAGTCTCCAGGTATATGAGGTTTCCTAGGATACGGACTCCAAGGATATGGTTGCCTTGCATACGGCGTTCTATAATGCGGTGTGTCAGATTCCGGAATCTTGTGGGCCTGGTTCTGTGCACAATGGTCTCCAGGGATACGAGGTTTCCTAGCATACGGTTTCCAAGGATACGGTTGCCTTGGACACGGCGATCTAGTATGTGGTGTGTCAGGATCTGGAATCTTGTGGGACGTGTTCTCAGCAAAATGGTATCCAGGGATACACGGTTTCCTTGTATACGGTCTCCAAGGATACGGTGGCCTTGGACTGCGTTTTAGAATGTGGTTTGTCAGGATCTAGAATCTTGTGTGGCGGGTTCTGAGCACTATGGTCTCCAGAGATAAGCGATTTCCTAGGATACGGTCTTCAAGGATACGGTTGCCTTGGATACTGCTTCCTAGAATGCGGTTTGTCAGGATCTAGAATCTTGTAGTGCTTGTTCTGAGCACAATAGTCTCTTGATATAAGCGGTTTCTAGGATACGGTCTCCAAGGATACGGTGCCTTTGATACCGCGATCTAGAATGTGGTGTGGCAGGATCTAAAATCTTGTGGGACGGGTTCTGAGCAGAATGGTCTCCAGGGATAAGGGGATTCCTAGGATACGGTCTACAAGGATACGGTTGCCTTGGATACGGCGTTCAAGAGTGTGGTGTGTCGTGGTCTAGAATCTTGTGGGACGGGTTCTCAGCCCAATGGTCTCCATGGATACGCGGTTTCCTAGGATACGGTCTCCAAGGATACGGTTGCCGTGGACACGACGTTTTAGAACATGGTGTGTCAGATATTGGAATCCTGTTGGACGGGTTCTGAGCACAATGGTCTCCGGGTATATGTGGTTTCCTAGGATACAGTCTTCAAGGATATGGTTTCCTTGAGTATGGAGTTCAAGAATTTGTTGTGTCAGGATCTAGAAACTTGTGGGAAGGGTTCTCAGCACAATGGTTTCCAGGGATACACGGTTTCCTAGGATACGGTCTTCAAGGACACTGTTGCCTTGTACATGGCGTTCAAGAATGTGGTGTGTCAGAATCTAGAATCTTGTGGGACGGGTTCTAAGTACCATGGTCTCCAGAGATAAGCGGTTTCCTAGGATACGGTTTCCAAGGATACGGTTGCCTTGGATACGGCGTTATAGAATGCGGTGTTCAGGATATAGACTCTTGTGGGCCGGGTTCTGAGCACAATGGTCTCCAGGTACACGCGGTTTCCTATGATACCGTCTCCAGATATAGGGTTCCCTTGGATAAGGTGTTGTAGAATGTGGGGTGTCAGGGTTTGGAATCTTGTGGGCCGGGTTCTGAGTACAATAGTCTCCAGGGATACGAGGTTTCCTAGGACACGGACTTCAAGGATATGGTTGCCTTGCGTACAGCGTTCTATAATGCGGTGTGTCAGAGTCTGGAATCTTGTGGGGAGTGTTCTGAGCACAATAGTCTCCAAGTACGAAGTTTCCTAGCATACGGTTTCCAAGGATACGGTTGCCTTGGACACGGCGTTCTAGAATGTGGTGTGTCAGGATCTAGAATCTTTTGGGACGTGTTCTCAGCACAATGGTTTCCAGGTATACACGGTTTCCTAGGACATGGTCTTTAAGGACACGGTTGCCTCGGAATCGACATTCAAGAATGTGGTGGGTCAGGATCGAGAATCTTGTGGGACGGATTCTGAGCACAATGGTCTCCAGTGATACGGGGTTTCCAAGGATACGGTCTCCAAGAATACGGTTGCCTTGGACACGTCGTTCTAGAATGTGGTGTGTCAGGATCTAGAATCTTGTTGGACGGGTTCTCGCACAATGGTTTCCAGGGATACACGGTTTCCTAGGATACGGTCTTCAAGGACACGGTTGCCTTGGATACGGCTTTCAAGAATGTGGTGTGTCAATATAGAATCTTGTGGGACGCATTCTGAGCATAATGGTCTCCGGGAATACGGGGTTTCCTAGGATACGGACTCCAAGGATATGGTTGCCTTGGATACGGCGTTGAAAATGTGGTGTGTCAGGATCTAGAATCTTGTGGGATAGTTTCTGAGCCCAATAGTCTCCAGATTAAGCGGTTTCTTTGGATACGGTCTCGAAGGATACGGTGCCTTGGATACGGCGTTGTACAATATGGTTAGTCAGGATGTAGAATCTTGTGGGACGGGTTCTGAGCACAATGGCTTCCAGAGATAAGCGGTTTCCTACAATACGGTTTCCAAGGTTACGGTTGCCTTGCAAACGGCGTTCTAGAATGTGGTGTGTAAGCATCTAGAATCTTGTGGGACAGGTTCTGAGCACAATAGTCTCCAAATTAAGTGGTTTATTAGCATAAGGTCTCGAAAGATACGGTGCCTTGGAGACCGAGTTGTAGAATGTGGTTAGTCAGGATCTAGAATGTTGTGGGACGGGTTCTGAGCACAATGGCCTCCAGAGATAAGCGGTTTCGAGGATACGGTTTCCAAGGTTACGGTTGCCTTGGATACGGCGTTCTAGAATGTGATGTGTCAGAATCTAGAATCATGTGGGACTGGTCTGAGCACAATAGTTTCAGGGATACGTGGTGTCCTAGGATACGGTCTTGAAGGATATGGTTGCCTTAGATACGGAGTTCTAAAAAGTGGTGTGTCAGGATCTAGAATCTTGGAGACGGGTTCTGAACACCATGGTCTCCAGAGATAAGCGGTTTCCTAGGATACCGTCTCCAAGGATACGGTTGCCTTGGAAACGGAGTTCTAGATTGTGCTGTTCAGGATCTAGAATCTTGTGGGCCGGGTTCTGAACACAATGATCTCCAGGTACACGCGGTTTCCTAGGTTACGGTCTCCAGGGATACGGTTGCCTTGGATACGGGGATCTAGAATGTGGTGTGTCAGGGTCTGGAATCTTGTTGGACGGGTTCTCAGCACAATGGTCCGCAGAGATAAGCAGTTTCCTACCATTCGGTTTCCAAGGATACGGTTGCCTTGGAGACGGCGTTCAAGAATGTGGTGTGTTAGGATCTAGAATCTTGTGGGCCGGGTTCTGAGCACAATAGTCCTCTGGGATACGAGGTTTCCTAGGATACGGACTCCAAGGATACGGTGGCCTTGCATACGGCGTTCTATAATGCGGTGTGTCAGAGTCTGAAATCTTGTGGGACGGGTTCTGTGCACAATAGTCTCCAGGGATACGAGGTTTCCTAGCATACGGTTTCCAAGGATACGGTTGCCTTGGACACGGCGTTCTAGAATGTGGTGTGTCAGGAAATAGAATCTTGTGGCACGTGTACTCAACACAATGGTTTCCAGGGCTACACGGTTTCCTATGACACGGTCTTCAAGGACACTGTTGCCGTGGACACGGCGTTCAAGAATGTGGTGTGTCAGTATCTAGAATATTGAGGGACGGATTCTGAGCACAATGGTCTCTAAGGATACGGGGTTTCCTATGATACGGTTTCCAAGGATACGTTTGCCTTGGTAACTGCATTCTAGAATGCGGTGTGTCAGGATCTAGAATCTTGTGGTGCGGGTTCTGAGCACAATGGCCTCCTGAGAAGAGCGGTTTCCTAGGATACGGTTTCCAAGGATACGGTTGCCTTGGATACTGCATTCTAGAATGCGGTGTGTCAGGATCTAGAATATTGTGGTTCGCGTTCAGAGCACAATGGCCTCCTGAGATAAGCGGTTTCCTAGGATACGGTTTCCAAGGATACGGTTGCCTTGGATACTGCATTCTAGAATGCGGTGTGTCAGGATCTAGAATCTTGTGGTGCGGGTTCTGAGCACAATGGCCTCCTGAGATAAGCGGTTTCCTAGGATACGGTTTCCAAGGATACGGTTGCCTTGGATACTGCATTCTAGAATGCGGTGTGTCAGGGTCTAGAATCTTGTGGTGCGGGTTCTGAGCACAATGGCCTCCTGAGAGAAGCGGTTTCCTAGGATACGGTTTCCAAGGATACGGTTGCCTTGGTTACTGCATTCTAGAATGCGGTGTGTCAGGATCTAGAATCTTGTGGTGCGGGTTCTTAGCACAATGGCCTCCTGAGATAAGAGGTTTCCTAGGATACGGTTTCCAAGGATACGGTTGCCTTGGATACTGCATTCTAGAATACGGTGTGTCAGGATCTAGAATATTGTGGTGCGGGTTCTGAGCACAATGGCCTCCTGAGATAAGCGGTTTCCTAATATACGGTTTCCAAGGATACGGTTGCCTTGGTTACTGCTTTCTAGAATGCGGTGTGTCAGGATCTAGAATCTTGTGGTGCGGGTTTTGAGCACGATGGCCTCCTGATATAAGCGGTTTCCTAGGATACGGTTTCCAAGGATATGGTTGCCTTGGATACTGCATTCTAGAATGCGGTGTGTCAGGATCTAGAATCTTGTGGTGCGGGTTCTGAGCACAATGGCCTCCAGAGTAAGACGTTTCCTAGGATACGGTTTCCAAGGATATGGTTGCCTTGGTTACTGCATTCTAGAATGCGGTGTGTCAGGATCTAGAATCTTGTGGTGCGGGTTCTGAGCACAATAGCCTCCTGAGATAAGCGGTTTTCTAGGATACGGTTTCCAAGGATACGGTTGCCTTGGTTACTGCATTCTAGAATGCGGTGTGTCAGGATCTAGAATCTTGTGGTGCGGGTTCTGAGCACAACGGCCTCCTGAGATAAGCGGTTTCCTAGGATAAGGTATCCAAGGATACGGTTGCCTTGGATACTGCATTCTAGAATACGGTGTGTCAGGATCTAGAATCTTGTGGTGCGGATTCTGAGCACAACGGCCTCCTGAGATAAGCGGTTTCCTAGGATACCGTTTCCAAGGAAACGGTTGCGTTGGATACTGCATTCTAGAATGCGGTGTGTCAGGGTCTAGAAACTTGTGGTGCGGGTTCTGAGCACAATGGCCTCCTGAGATAAGCGGTTTCCTAGGATACGGTTTCCAAGGATACGGTTGCCTTGTTTACTGCATTCTAGAATGCGGTGTGTCAGGATCTAGAATCTTGTGGTGCGGGTTCTGAGCACAATGGCCTCCTGAGATAAGCGGTTTCCTAGGATACGGTTTCCAAGGATACGGTTGCCTTGGATACTGCATTATAGAATGCGGTGTGTCAGCATCTAAATCTTGTGGTGAGGGTTCTGAGCACACTGGCCTCCAGAGTAAGCCGTTTCCTAGGATACGGTTTCCAAGGATACGGTTGCCTTGGTTACTGCATTCTAGAATGCGGTGTGTCAGGATCTAGAATCTTGTGGTGCGGGTTCTGAGCACAATGGCCTCCTGAGATAAGCGGTTTCCTAGGATAAGGTTTCCAAGGATACTGTTGCCTTGGATACTGCATTCTAGAATGCGGTGTGTTGGGATCTAGAATCTTGTGGTGCGGGTTCTGAGCACAATAGCCTCCTGAAATAAGCGATTTCCTAGGATAAGGTTTCCAAGGATACGGTTGCTTTGGATACTGCATTCTAGAATACGGTGTGTCGGGATCTGGAATCTTGTGGTGCGGGTTCTGAGCACAATGGCCTCCAGAGTAAGCCGTTTCCTAGGATACGGTTTCCACGGATACGGTTGCCTTGGTTACTGCATTCTAGAATGCGGTGTGTCAGGATCTAGAATCTTGTGGTGCGGGTTCTGAGCACAATGGCCTCCTGAGATAAGCGGTTTCCTAGGATACGGTTTCCAAGGATACGGTTGCCTTGGATACTGCATTCTAGAATGCGGTGTGTCAGGATCTAGAATCTTGTGGTGCGGGTTCTGAGCACAATGGCCTCCTGAGATAAGCGGTTTCCTAGGATACGGTTTCCAAGGATACGGTTGCCTTGGATACTGCATTCTAGAATGCGGTGTGTCAGGATCTAGAATCTTGTGGTGCGGGTTCTGAGCACAATGGCCTCCTGAGATAAGCGGTTTCCTAGGATACGGTTTCCAAGGATACGGTTGCCTTGGATACTGCATTCTTGAATGCGGTGTGTCAGGATCTAGAATCTTGTGGTGCGGGTTCTGAGCACAACGGCCTCCTGAGATAAGCGGTTTCCTAGGATACGGTTTCCAAGGATACGGTTGCCTTGGATACTGCATTCTAGAATGCGGTGTGTCAGGATCTAGAATCTTGTGGTGCGGGTTCTGAGCACAATGGCCTCCTGAGATAAGCGGTTTCCTAGGATACGGTTTCCAAGGATACGGTTTCCTTGGTTACTGCATTCTGGAATGCGGTGTGTCAGGATCTAGAATCTTGTGGTGCGGGTTCTGAGCACAACGGCCTCCTGAGAGAAGCGCTTTCCTAGGATACGGTTTCCAAGGATACGGTTGCCTTGGATACTGCATTCTGGAATGCGGTGTGTCAGGATCTAGAATCTTGTGGTGCGGGTTCTGAGCACAACGGCCTCCTGAGATAAGCAGTTTCCTAGGATACGGTTTCCAAGGATACGGTTGCCTTGGATACTGCATTCTAGAATGCGGTGTGTCAGGATCTAGAATCTTGTGGTGCGGGTTCTGAGCACAATGGCCTCCTGAGATAAGCGGTTTCCTAGGATACGGTTTCCAAGTATACGGTTGCCTTGGATACTGCATTCTAGAATGCGATGTGTCAGGATCTAGAATCTTGTGGTGCGGGTTCTGAGCACAATGGCCTCCTGAGATAAGCGGTTTCCTAGGATACGGTTTCCAAGGATACGGTTGCCTTGGTTACTGCATTCTAGAATGCGGTGTGTCAGGATCTAGAATCTTGTGGTGCGGGTTCTGAGCACAACGGCCTCTTGAGATAAGCGGTTTCCTAGGATACGGTTTCCAACGATACGGTTGCCTTGGATACGGCGTTCTCGAATGTGGTGTGTCAGGATCTAGATTCTTGTGTTGCGGGTTCTGAGCACAATGGCCTCCAGAGTAAGCCGTTTCCTAGGATACGGTTTCCAAGGATACGGTGCCTTTGTTACTGCATTCTAGAATGCGGTGTGTCAGGATCTAGAATCTTGTGGTGCGGGTTCTGAGCACAACGGCCTCCTGAGATAAGCGGTTTCCTACGATACGGTTTCCAAGGATACGGTTGCCTTGGTTACTGCATTCTAGAATGCCGTGTGTCAGGATCTAGAATCTTGTGGTGCGGGTTCTGAGCACATCGGCCTCCTGAGATAAGCGGTTTCCAAGGATACGGTTGCCTTGGATACGGTGTTCTAGAATATGGTGTAACAGGATTTAGAATCTTGTGGGACGGGTTCTGAGCACAATCGTCTCCAGAGTAAGCGGTTTCCTAGGATACGGTTTCCAAGGATACGGTTGCCTTCGATACTGCGTTCTAGAATGCGGTGTGTCAGGATCTAGAATCTTGTGGTGCCGGTTTTGAGCACAATGGCCTCTTGAGATAAGCGGTTTCCTAGGATACGGTTTCCAACGATACGGTTGCCTTGGATACGGCGTTCTCGAATGTGGTGTGTCAGGATCTAGATTCTTGTGGTGCGGGTTCTGAGCACAATGGCCTCCTGAGATAAGCGGTTCCCTGGATACGGTTTCCAAGGATACGGTTGCCTTGGATACGGCATTCTAGAATGCGGTGTGTCAGGATCTAGAATCTTGTGGTGCGGGTTCTGAGCACAATGGCCTCCTGAGATAAGCGGTTTCCTAGGATACGGTTTCCAAGGATACGGTTGCCTTGGTTACTGCATTCTAGAATGCGGTGTGTCGGGATCTAGAATCTTGTGGTGCGGGTTCTGAGCACAATGGCCTCCTGAGATAAGCGGTTTCCTAGGATACGGTTTCCACGGATAAGGTTGCCTTGGTTACTGCATTCTAGAATGCGGTGTGTCGGGATCTGGAATCTTGTGGTGCGGGTTCTGAGCACCATGGCCTCCTGAGATAAGCGGTTTCCTAGGATACGGTTTCCACGGATACGGTTGCCTTGGTTACTGCATTCTAGAATGCGGTGTGTCGGGATCTAGAATCTTGTGGTGCGGGTTCTGAGCACAATGGCCTCCTGAGATAAGCGGTTTCCTAGGATACGGTTTCCAAGGATACGGTTGCCTTGGATACTGCATTCTAGAATGCGGTGTGTCGGGATCTAGAATCTTGTGGTGCGGGTTCTGAGCACAATGGCCTCCTGAGATAAGCGGTTTCCTAGGATACGGTTTCCAAGGATACGGTTGCCTTGGATACTGCATTCTAGAATGCGGTGTGTCGGGATCTAGAATCTTGTGGTGCGGGTTCTGAGCACAATGGCCTCCTGAGATAAGCGGTTTCCTAGGATACGGTTTCCAAGGATACGGTTGCCTTGGATACTGCATTCTAGAATGCGGTGTGTCGGGATCTAGAATCTTGTGGTGCGGGTTCTGAGCACAATGGCCTCCTGAGATAAGCGGTTTCCTAGGATACGGTTTCCAAGTATACGGTTGCCTTGGTTACTGCATTCTAGAATGCGATGTGTCGGGATCTAGAATCTTGTGGTGCGGGTTCTGAGCACAATGGCCTCCTGAGAAAAGCGGTTTCCTAGGATACGGTTTCCAAGGATACGGTTGCCTTGGATACGGCGTTCTAGAATGTGGTGTGTTAACATCTAGAATCTTGTTGTACTGGTTCTGAGCACAGTGGCCTCCTGAGAAAATCGGTTTCCTAGGATAAGTTTTCCAAGGATACGGTTGCCTTGGATACTGCATTCTAGAATGCGGTGTGTCGGGATCTGGAATCTTGTGGTGCGGGTTCTGAGCACAATGGCCTCCTGAGATAAGCGGTTTCCTAGGATACGGTTTCCAAGGATACGGTTGCCTTGGGTACTGCATTCTAGAATGCGGTGTGTCAGGATCTAGAATCTTGTGGTGCGGGTTCTGAGCACAATGGCCTCCTGACATAAGCGGTTTCCTAGGATACGGTTTCCAAGGATACGGTTGCCTTGGTTAGTGCATTCTAGAACGCGGTGTGTCAGGATCTAGAATCTTGTGGTGCAGGTTCTGAACACAATGGCCTCCTAAGATAAGCGGTTTCCTAGGATACGGTTTCCAAGGATACGGTTGCCATGGATACGGGGTTCTGGTATGTGGTGTACAGCATCTAGAATATTGTGGTGCGGGTTCTGAGCACAATGGCCTCCTGAGAAAATCGGTTTCCTAGGATACTGTTTCCAAGTATACGGTTGCCTTGGATACTGCATTCTAGAATGCGGTGTGTCAGGATCTAGAATCTTGTGGTGCGGGTTCTGAGCACAATGGCCTCCTAGGATAAGCGGTTTCCTAGGATACGGTTTCCAAGGATACGGTTGCCTTGGATACTGCATTCTAGAATGCGGTGTGTCAGGATCTGGAATCTTGTGGTGCGGGTTCTGAGCACTATGGCCTCCTGAGATAAGCGGTTTCCTAGGATACGGTTTCCAAGGATACTGTTGCCTTGGATACTGCATTCTAGAATGCGGTGTGTCAGGATCTAGAATCTGTGGTGCGAGTTCTGAGCACAATGGCCTCCTGAGATAAGCGGTTTCCTAGGATACGGTTTCCAAGGATACGGTTGCCTTGGATACTGCATTCTACAATGCGGTGTGTCAGGATCTAGAATCTGTTGGGGGGGGTTCTGAGCACAATGGCCTCCTGAGATAAGCGCATTCCTAGGATGCGGTTTCCAAGGATACGGTTGCCTTGGATACGGTGTTCTAGAATGTTGTGTGTCAGGATGTAGAATCTTGTGGTGCGGGTTCTGAGCACAAAGGCCTCCTGAGAAAAGCGGATTCCTAGGATACGGTTTCCAAGGATACGGTTGCCTTGGATATGGCGTTCTAGAATGTGGTGTGTCAGGATCTAGAATCTTGTGGTGTGGGTTCTGAGCACTATGGTCTCCAGAGTCAGCGGTTTCCTAGGATACGGTTTCCAAGGATACGGTTGCCATGGAAACGGCACGGCGTTTTGGAATGTGGTGTGTCAGCATCTAGAATCTTGTGGTGCGGGTTCTGAGCACAATGGCCTCTTGAGAAAAGCGGATTCCTAGGATACGGTTTCCAAGGATACGGTTGCCTTGGATATGGCGTTCTAGAATGTGCTGTGTCAGGATCTAGAATATTGTGGTTCGGGTTCTGAGCACTATGGTCTCCAGAGTAAGCGGTTTCCTAGGATACGGTTTCCAAGGATACGGTTGCCTTGGATATGGCGTTCTATAATGTGGTGTGTCAGGATCTAGAATATTGTGGTTCGGGTTCTGAGCACTATGGTCTCCAGAGTAATCGGTTTCCTAGGATACGGTTTGCAAGGATACGGTTGCCTTGGATACTGCATTCTAGAATGCGGTGTGTCAGGATCTAGAATCTTGTGGTGCGGGTTCTGAGCACAATGGCCTCCTGACATAAGCGGTTTCCTAGGATTAGGTTTCCTAGGATACGGTTGCCTTGGATACTGCATTCTAGAATGCGGTGTGTCAGGATCTGGAATCTTGTGGTGCGGGTTCTGAGCACAATGGCCTCCTAGGATAAGCGGTTTCCTAGGATACGGATTCCAAGTATACGGTTGCCTTGGTTACTGCATTCTAGAACGCGGTGTGTCAGGATCTACAATCTTGTGGTGCAGGTTCTGAGCACAATGGCCTCCTAAGATAAGCGGTTTCCTAGGATACGGTTTCCAAGGATACGGTTGCCATGGATACGGGGTTCTGGAATGTGGTGTACAGCATCTAGAATATTGTGGTGCGTGTTCTGAGCACAATGGCCTCCTGAGAAAATCGGTTTCCTAGGATACGGTTTCCAAGGATACGGTTGCCTTGGTTACTGCATTCTAGAATGCGGTGTGTCAGGATCTAGAATCTTGTGGTGCGGGTTCTGAGCACAACGGCCTCCTGAGATAAGCGGTTTCCTAGGATAAGGTATCCAAGGATACGGTTGCCTTGGATAATGCATTCTAGAATACGGTGTGTCAGGATCTGGAATCTTGTGGTGCGGGTTCTGAGCACAATGGCCTCCAGAGTAAGCCGTTTCCTAGGATACGGTTTCCAATGATACGGTTGCCTTGGATACTGCATTCTAGAATGCGGTGTGTCGGGATCTAGAATCTTGTGGTGCGGGTTCTGAGGACAATGGCCTCCTGAGATAAGCGGTTTCCTAGAATACGGTTTCCAAGGATACGGTTGACTTGGATACGGGGTTCTAGAATGTGGTGTGTCAGGATCATGAATCTTGTGGGACGGGTTCTGAGCACTATGGTCTCCATAGATAAGCGGTTTCCTAGGATACGGTTGGCTTGGAACTGCATTCTAGAATGTGGTGTGTCAGTATCTAGAATCTTGTGGGGCACGTTCTGAGCACAAAGGCCTCCTGAGATAAGCGGTTTCCTAGGATACGGTTTCCAAGTATACCGTTGTCTTGGTTACTGCGTTTTACAATGTGGTTTGTCAGGTTTTAGAATCTTGTGGTGCGGGTTCTGAGCACTATGGTCTCCAGAGATAAACGGTTTCCTAGGATACGGTTTCCAAGGATAGAGTTGCCTTGAATACTGAATTCTAGAAAGCGGTGTGTCAGGATCTAGAGTCTTGTGGGGCGAGTTCTGAGCACAATGGCCTCCTCAGATCAGCGGTTTCCTAGGATACGGTTTCCAAGAATAGATATGCCTTGGATACGGCGTTCTAGAATGTGGTGTGTCAGGATCTATAATCTTGTGGTGCGGGTTCTGAGCACTATGGTCTCAGAGAGTAAGCAGTTTCCTAGGATACGGTTTCCAAGAATACGGTTGCCTTGGATACTGCATTCTAGAATGAGGTGTGTCAGGAGCTAGAATCTTGTGGTGCGGGTTCTGACAACTATGGTCTCCAGAGTAAGAGGTTTCCTAGGAAAAGGTTTCCAAGGATACGGTTGCCTTGGATACTGCGTTCTAGAATGTGGTGTGTCAGTATCTAGAGTCTTGTGGTGCGGGTACTGAGCACAATGTCCTCCTGAGATAAGCGGTTTCCTAGGATAAGGTTTCCAAGGATACGGTTGCCTTGGATACTGCATTCTAGAATACGGTGTGTCAGGATCTGGAATCTTGTGGTGCGGGTTCTGAGCACAATGGCCTCCAGAGTAAGCCGTTTCCTAGGATACGGTTTCCAATGATACGGTTGCCTTGGATACTGCATTCTAGAATGCGGTGTGTCAGGATCTAGAATCTTGTGGTGCGGGTTCTGAGCACAATGGCCTCCTGAGATAAGCGGTTACCTAGGATAAGGTTTCCAAGGATATGGTTGCCTTGGATACTGCATTCTAGAATACGGTGTGTCAGGATCTGGAATCTTGTGGTGCGGGTTCTGAGCACAATGGCCTCCAGAGTAAGCCGTTTCCTACGATACGGTTTCCAAGGATACGGTTGCCTTGGTTACTGCATTCTAGAATGCGGTGTGTCAGGATCTAGAATCTTGTGGTGCGTGTTCTGAGCACAACGGCCTCCTGAGATAAGCGGTTTCCTAGGATACGGTTTCCAAGGATACGGTTGCCTTGGTTACTGCATTCTAGAATGCGGTGTGTCGGGATCTAGAATCTTGTGGTGCGGGTTCTGAGCACAATAGCCTCCTGAGATAAGCGGTTTCCTAGGATAAGGTTTCCAAGGATACGGTTGCTTTGGATACTGCATTCTAGAATACGGTGTGTCAGGATCTGGAATCTTGTGGTGCGGGTTATGAGCACAATGGCCTCCAGAGTAAGCCGTTTCCAAGGATACGGTATCCAAGGATACGGTTGCCTTGGTTACTGCATTCTAGAATGCGGTGTGTCAGGATCTAGAATCTTTTGGTGCGGGTTCTGAGCACAATGGCCTCCTGAGATAAGCGGTTTCCTAGGATACGGTTTCCAAGGATACGGTTGCCTTGGATACTGCATTCTAGAATGCGGTGTGTCAGGATCTAGAATCTTGTGGTGCGGGTTCTGAGCACAATGGCCTCCTGAGATAAGCGGTTTCCTAGGATACGGTTTCCAAGGATACGGTTTCCTTGGTTACTGCATTCTGGAATGCGGTGTGTCAGGATCTAGAATCTTGTGGTGCGGGTTCTGAGCACAACGGCCTCCTGAGATAAGCGCTTTCCTAGGATACGGTTTCCAAGGATACGGTTGCCTTGGATACTGCATTCTGGAATGCGGTGTGTCAGGATCTAGAATCTTGTGGTGCGGGTTCTGAGCACAACGGCCTCCTGAGATAAGCAGTTTCCTAGGATACGGTTTCCAAGGATACGGTTGCCTTGGATACTGCATTCTAGAATGCGGTGTGTCAGGATCTAGAATCTTGTGGTGCGGGTTCTGAGCACAATGGCCTCCTGAGATAAGCGGTTTCCTAGGATACGGGTCCAAGTATACGGTTGCCTTGGATACTGCATTCTAGAATGCGATGTGTCAGGATCTAGAATCTTGTGGTGCGGGTTCTGAGCACAATGGCCTCCTGAGATAAGCGGTTTCCTAGGATACGGTTTCCAAGGATACGGTTGCCTTGGTTACTGCATTCTAGAATGCGGTGTGTCAGGATCTAGAATCTTGTGGTGCGGGTTCTGAGCACAACGGCCTCTTGAGATAAGCGGTTTCCTAGAATACGGTTTCCAACGATACGGTTGCCTTGGATACGGCGTTCTCGAATGTGGTGTGTCAGGATCTAGATTCTTGTGTTGCGGGTTCTGAGCACAATGGCCTCCAGAGTAAGCCGTTTCCTAGGATACGGTTTCCAAGGATACGGTGCCTTTGTTACTGCATTCTAGAATGCGGTGTGTCAGGATCTAGAATCTTGTGGTGCGGGTTCTGAGCACAACGGCCTCCTGAGATAAGCGGTTTCCTACGATACGGTTTCCAAGGATACGGTTGCCTTGGTTACTGCATTCTAGAATGCCGTGTGTCAGGATCTAGAATCTTGTGGTGCGGGTTCTGAGCACATCGACCTCCTGAGATAAGCGGTTTCCAAGGATACGGTTGCCTTGGATACGGTGTTCTAGAATATGGTGTAACAGGATTTAGAATCTTGTGGGACGGGTTCTGAGCACAATCGTCTCCAGAGTAAGCGGTTTCCTAGGATACGGTTTCCAAGGATACGGTTGCCTTCGATACTGCGTTCTAGAATGCGGTGTGTCAGGATCTAGAATCTTGTGGTGCCGGTTTTGAGCACAATGGCCTCTTGAGATAAGCGGTTTCCTAGGATACGGTTTCCAACGATACGGTTGCCTTGGATACGGCGTTCTCGAATGTGGTGTGTCAGGATCTAGATTCTTGTGGTGCGGGTTCTGAGCCCAACGGCCTCCTGAGATAAGCGGTTTCCTAGGATACGGTTTCCAAGGATACGGTTACCTTGGATACTGCATTCTGGAATGCGGTGTGTCAGGATCTAGAATCTTGTGTTGCGGGTTCTGAGCACAACGGCCTCCTGAGATAAGCGGTGTCCTAGGATACGGTTTCCAAGGATACGGTTGCCTTGGATACTGCATTCTAGAATGTGGTGTGTCAGGATCTAGAATCTTGTGGTGCGGGTTCTGAGCACAATGGCCTCCTGAGATAAGCCGTTTCCTAGGATACGGTTTCCAAGGATACGGTTGCCTTGGATACGGCATTCTAGAATGCGGTGTGTCAGGATCTAGAATCTTGTGTTGCGGGTTCTGAGCACAATGGCCTCCAGGGTAAGCCGTTTCCTAGGATACGGTTTCCAAGGATACGGTTGCCTTGGTTACTGCAACTAGACGGCGGTGTGTCAGGATCTAGAATCTTGTGGTGCGGGTTCTGAGCACAATGGCCTCCTGAGATAAGCGGTTCCCTGGATACGGTTTCCACGGATACGGTTGCCTTGGTTACTGCATTCTAGAATGCGGTGTGTCGGGATCTAGAATCTTGTGGTGCGGGTTCTGAGCACAATGGCCTCCGGAGATAAGCGGTTTCCTAGGATACGGTTTCCAAGGATACGGTTGCCTTGGATACTGCATTCTGGAATGTGGTGTGTCAGGATCTAGAATCTTGTGTTGCGGGTTCTGAGCACAAAGGCCTCCTGAGATAAGCGGTTTCCTAGGATACGGTTTCCAAGGATACGGTTGCCTTGGATACTGCATTCTAGAATGTGGTGTGTCAGGATCTAGAATCTTGTGGTGCGGGTTCTGAGCACAATGGCCTCCTGAGATAAGCCGTTTCCTAGGATACGGTTTCCAAGGATACGGTTGCCTTGGATACTGCATTCTAGAATGCGGTGTGTCAGGATCTAGAATCTTGTGTTGCGGGTTCTGAACACAATGGCCTCCAGGGTAAGCCGTTTCCTAGGATACGGTTTCCAAGGATACGGTGCCATGGTTACTGCATTCTAGAATGCGGTGTGTCAGGATCTAGAATCTTGTGGTGCGGGTTCTGAGCACAATGGCCTCCTGAGATAAGCGGTTCCCTGGATACGGTTTCCAAGGATACGGTTGCCTTGGATACGGCAATCTAGAATGCGGTGTGTCAGGATCTAGAATCTTGTGGTGCGGGTTCTGAGCACAATGGCCTCCTGAGATAAGCGGTTTCCTAGGATACGGTTTCCAAGGATACGGTTGCCTTGGATACTGCATTCTAGAATGCGGTGTGTCGGGATCTAGAATCTTGTGGTGCGGGTTCTGAGCACAATGGCCTCCTGAGATAAGCGGTTTCCTAGGATACGGTTTCCACGGATACGGTTGCCTTGGTTACTGCATTCTAGAATGCGGTGTGTCGGGATCTAGAATCTTGTGGTGCGGGTTCTGAGCACAATGGCCTCCTGAGATAAGCGGTTTCCTAGGATACGGTTTCCAAGGATACGGTTGCCTTGGTTACTGCATTCTAGAATGCGGTGTGTCGGGATCTAGAATCTTGTGGTGCGGGTTCTGAGCACAATGGTCTCTGGGATACGCTGTTTCCTTGGATACGGTCTCCAAGGATACGGTTGCCTTGGACACGGCGTTCTAGAACGTGGTGTGTCAGATTTTAGAATCTTTTTGGACGGGTTCTGACCATAATGGTCTCCAGGTATATATGGTTACCTAGGATACGGTCTCCAAGGATACGGTTGCCTTGGATACGGCATTCATGAATGTGGTGTGTCCGGGTCTGGAATCTTGTGGGACGGATTGTGAGCACTATGGTCTCCAGGGATACACGGTTTCCTAGGATACAGTCTTCAAGGATATGGTTTCCTTGGGTATGGAGTTCTAGAATTTGTTGTATCAGGATCTAGAACTTGTGGGACGGGTTCTCAGCAAAATGGTTTCCAAGGATACACGGTTTCCTAGGATACGGTCTTCAAGGACACTGTTGCCTTGTACACGGCGTTCAAGAATGTGGTGTGTCAGGATCTAGAATCTTGTGGGACGGGTTCTGAGCACAATGGTCTCCAGAGATAAGCGGTTTCCTAGGATACGGTTTCCAAGGTTACGGTTGCCTTGGATACTGCGTTATAGAATGCGGTGTTCAGGATCTAGAATCTTGTGGGCCGGGTTCTGAGAGCAATGGTCTCCAGGTACACGAGGTTACCTAGGATATGGTCTCCGGGGATAGGCTTGTCTTGGATACGGGGTTCCAGAATGTGGTGTGTCAGGGTCGGGAATCTTGTGGGACGGGTTCTGAGCACAATGGTCTCCAGAGATAAGCAGTTTCTTACGATAAGGTTTCCAAGGATACGGTTGCCTTGGAGACGGCGTTCAAGAATGTGGTGTTAGGATCTAGAAACTTTTGGGCCGGGTTCTGAGCACAATAGTCTCCAGGTATATGAGGTTTCCTAGGATACGGACTCCAAGGATATGGTTGCCTTGCATACGGCGTTCTATAATGCGGTGTGTCAGATTCCGGAATCTTGTGGGCCTGGTTCTGTGCACAATGGTCTCCAGGGATACGAGGTTTCCTAGCATACGGTTTCCAAGGATACGGTTGCCTTGGACACGGCGATCTAGTATGTGGTGTGTCAGGATCTGGAATCTTGTGGGACGTGTTCTCAGCAAAATGGTATCCAGGGATACACGGTTTCCTTGTATACGGTCTCCAAGGATACGGTGGCCTTGGACTGCGTTTTAGAATGTGGTTTGTCAGGATCTAGAATCTTGTGTGGCGGGTTCTGAGCACTATGGTCTCCAGAGATAAGCGATTTCCTAGGATACGGTCTTCAAGGATACGGTTGCCTTGGATACTGCTTCCTAGAATGCGGTTTGTCAGGATCTAGAATCTTGTAGTGCTTGTTCTGAGCACAATAGTCTCTTGATATAAGCGGTTTCTAGGATACGGTCTCCAAGGATACGGTGCCTTTGATACCGCGATCTAGAATGTGGTGTGGCAGGATCTAAAATCTTGTGGGACGGGTTCTGAGCAGAATGGTCTCCAGGGATAAGGGGATTCCTAGGATACGGTCTACAAGGATACGGTTGCCTTGGATACGGCGTTCAAGAGTGTGGTGTGTCGTGGTCTAGAATCTTGTGGGACGGGTTCTCAGCCCAATGGTCTCCATGGATACGCGGTTTCCTAGGATACGGTCTCCAAGGATACGGTTGCCGTGGACACGACGTTTTAGAACATGGTGTGTCAGATATTGGAATCCTGTTGGACGGGTTCTGAGCACAATGGTCTCCGGGTATATGTGGTTTCCTAGGATACAGTCTTCAAGGATATGGTTTCCTTGAGTATGGAGTTCAAGAATTTGTTGTGTCAGGATCTAGAAACTTGTGGGAAGGGTTCTCAGCACAATGGTTTCCAGGGATACACGGTTTCCTAGGATACGGTCTTCAAGGACACTGTTGCCTTGTACATGGCGTTCAAGAATGTGGTGTGTCAGAATCTAGAATCTTGTGGGACGGGTTCTAAGTACCATGGTCTCCAGAGATAAGCGGTTTCCTAGGATACGGTTTCCAAGGATACGGTTGCCTTGGATACGGCGTTATAGAATGCGGTGTTCAGGATATAGACTCTTGTGGGCCGGGTTCTGAGCACAATGGTCTCCAGGTACACGCGGTTTCCTATGATACGGTCTCCAGATATAGGGTTCCCTTGGATAAGGTGTTGTAGAATGTGGGGTGTCAGGGTTTGGAATCTTGTGGGCCGGGTTCTGAGTACAATAGTCTCCAGGGATACGAGGTTTCCTAGGACACGGACTTCAAGGATATGGTTGCCTTGCGTACGGCGTTCTATAATGCGGTGTGTCAGAGTCTGGAATCTTGTGGGGAGTGTTCTGAGCACAATAGTCTCCAAGTACGAAGTTTCCTAGCATACGGTTTCCAAGGATACGGTTGCCTTGGACACGGCGTTCTAGAATGTGGTGTGTCAGGATCTAGAATCTTTTGGGACGTGTTCTCAGCACAATGGTTTCCAGGTATACACGGTTTCCTAGGACATGGTCTTTAAGGACACGGTTGCCTCGGAATCGACATTCAAGAATGTGGTGGGTCAGGATCGAGAATCTTGTGGGACGGATTCTGAGCACAATGGTCTCCAGTGATACGGGGTTTCCAAGGATACGGTCTCCAAGAATACGGTTGCCTTGGACACGTCGTTCTAGAATGTGGTGTGTCAGGATCTAGAATCTTGTTGGAGGGGTTCTCGCACAATGGTTTCCAGGGATACACGGTTTCCTAGGATACGGTCTTCAAGGACACGGTTGCCTTGGATACGGCTTTCAAGAATGTGGTGTGTCAATATAGAATCTTGTGGGACGCATTCTGAGCATAATGGTCTCCGGGAATACGGGGTTTCCTAGGATACGGACTCCAAGGATATGGTTGCCTTGGATACGGCGTTGAAAATGTGGTGTGTCAGGATCTAGAATCTTGTGGGATAGTTTCTGAGCCCAATAGTCTCCAGATTAAGCGGTTTCTTTGGATACGGTCTCGAAGGATACGGTGCCTTGGATACGGCGTTGTACAATATGGTTAGTCAGGATGTAGAATCTTGTGGGACGGGTTCTGAGCACAATGGCTTCCAGAGATAAGCGGTTTCCTACAATACGGTTTCCAAGGTTACGGTTGCCTTGCAAACGGCGTTCTAGAATGTGGTGTGTAAGCATCTAGAATCTTGTGGGACAGGTTCTGAGCACAATAGTCTCCAAATTAAGTGGTTTATTAGCATAAGGTCTCGAAAGATACGGTGCCTTGGAGACCGAGTTGTAGAATGTGGTTAGTCAGGATCTAGAATGTTGTGGGACGGGTTCTGAGCACAATGGCCTCCAGAGATAAGCGGTTTCGAGGATACGGTTTCCAAGGTTACGGTTGCCTTGGATACGGCGTTCTAGAATGTGATGTGTCAGAATCTAGAATCATGTGGGACTGGTCTGAGCACAATAGTTTCAGGGATACGTGGTGTCCTAGGATACGGTCTTGAAGGATATGGTTGCCTTAGATACGGAGTTCTAAAAAGTGGTGTGTCAGGATCTAGAATCTTGGAGACGGGTTCTGAACACCATGGTCTCCAGAGATAAGCGGTTTCCTAGGATACCGTCTCCAAGGATACGGTGGCCTTGGAAACGGAGTTCTAGATTGTGCTGTTCAGGATCTAGAATCTTGTGGGCCGGGTTCTGAACACAATGATCTCCAGGTACACGCGGTTTCCTAGGTTACGGTCTCCAGGGATACGGTTGCCTTGGATACGGGGATCTAGAATGTGGTGTGTCAGGGTCTGGAATCTTGTTGGACGGGTTCTCAGCACAATGGTCCGCAGAGATAAGCAGTTTCCTACCATTCGGTTTCCAAGGATACGGTTGCCTTGGAGACGGCGTTCAAGAATGTGGTGTGTTAGGATCTAGAATCTTGTGGGCCGGGTTCTGAGCACAATAGTCCTCTGGGATACGAGGTTTCCTAGGATACGGACTCCAAGGATACGGTGGCCTTGCATACGGCGTTCTATAATGCGGTGTGTCAGAGTCTGAAATCTTGTGGGACGGGTTCTGTGCACAATAGTCTCCAGGGATACGAGGTTTCCTAGCATACGGTTTCCAAGGATACGGTTGCCTTGGACACGGCGTTCTAGAATGTGGTGTGTCACGAAATAGAATCTTGTGGCACGTGTACTCAACACAATGGTTTCCAGGGCTACACGGTTTCCTATGACACGGTCTTCAAGGACACTGTTGCCGTGGACACGGCGTTCAAGAATGTGGTGTGTCAGTATCTAGAATATTGTGGGACGGATTCTGAGCACAATGGTCTCTAAGGATACGGGGTTTCCTATGATACGGTTTCCAAGGATACGTTTGCCTTGGTAACTGCATTCTAGAATGCGGTGTGTCAGGATCTAGAATCTTGTGGTGCGGGTTCTGAGCACAATGGCCTCCTGAGAAGAGCGGTTTCCTAGGATACGGTTTCCAAGGATACGGTTGCCTTGGATACTGCATTCTAGAATGCGGTGTGTCAGGATCTAGAATATTGTGGTTCGCGTTCAGAGCACAATGGCCTCCTGAGATAAGCGGTTTCCTAGGATACGGTTTCCAAGGATACGGTTGCCTTGGATACTGCATTCTAGAATGCGGTGTGTCAGGATCTAGAATCTTGTGGTGCGGGTTCTGAGCACAATGGCCTCCTGAGATAAGCGGTTTCCTAGGATACGG
Organism: Desmodus rotundus; assembly: GCF_022682495.2. Classification (NCBI taxonomy): domain Eukaryota; kingdom Metazoa; phylum Chordata; class Mammalia; order Chiroptera; family Phyllostomidae; genus Desmodus; species Desmodus rotundus. Next base: position 374,231 of record NW_026527445.1, on the reverse strand, counting down.
TTTCCAAGGATACGGTTGCCTTGGATACTGCATTCTAGAATGCGGTGTGTCAGGGTCTAGAATCTTGTGGTGCGGGTTCTGAGCACAATGGCCTCCTGAGAGAAGCGGTTTCCTAGGATACGGTTTCCAAGGATACGGTTGCCTTGGTTACTGCATTCTAGAATGCGGTGTGTCAGGATCTAGAATCTTGTGGTGCGGGTTCTTAGCACAATGGCCTCCTGAGATAAGCGGTTTCCTAGGATACGGTTTCCAAGGATACGGTTGCCTTGGATACTGCATTCTAGAATACGGTGTGTCAGGATCTAGAATATTGTGGTGCGGGTTCTGAGCACAATGGCCTCCTGAGATAAGCGGTTTCCTAATATACGGTTTCCAAGGATACGGTTGCCTTGGTTACTGCTTTCTAGAATGCGGTGTGTCAGGATCTAGAATCTTGTGGTGCGGGTTTTGAGCACGATGGCCTCCTGATATAAGCGGTTTCCTAGGATACGGTTTCCAAGGATATGGTTGCCTTGGATACTGCATTCTAGAATGCGGTGTGTCAGGATCTAGAATCTTGTGGTGCGGGTTCTGAGCACAATGGCCTCCAGAGTAAGACGTTTCCTAGGATACGGTTTCCAAGGATATGGTTGCCTTGGTTACTGCATTCTAGAATGCGGTGTGTCAGGATCTAGAATCTTGTGGTGCGGGTTCTGAGCACAATAGCCTCCTGAGATAAGCGGTTTTCTAGGATACGGTTTCCAAGGATACGGTTGCCTTGGTTACTGCATTCTAGAATGCGGTGTGTCAGGATCTAGAATCTTGTGGTGCGGGTTCTGAGCACAACGGCCTCCTGAGATAAGCGGTTTCCTAGGATAAGGTATCCAAGGATACGGTTGCCTTGGATACTGCATTCTAGAATACGGTGTGTCAGGATCTAGAATCTTGTGGTGCGGATTCTGAGCACAACGGCCTCCTGAGATAAGCGGTTTCCTAGGATACCGTTTCCAAGGAAACGGTTGCGTTGGATACTGCATTCTAGAATGCGGTGTGTCAGGGTCTAGAAACTTGTGGTGCGGGTTCTGAGCACAATGGCCTCCTGAGATAAGCGGTTTCCTAGGATACGGTTTCCAAGGATACGGTTGCCTTGTTTACTGCATTCTAGAATGCGGTGTGTCAGGATCTAGAATCTTGTGGTGCGGGTTCTGAGCACAATGGCCTCCTGAGATAAGCGGTTTCCTAGGATACGGTTTCCAAGGATACGGTTGCCTTGGATACTGCATTATAGAATGCGGTGTGTCAGCATCTAAATCTTGTGGTGAGGGTTCTGAGCACAATGGCCTCCAGAGTAAGCCGTTTCCTAGGATCCGTTTTCCAAGGATACGGTTGCCTTGGTTACTGCATTCTAGAATGCGGTGTGTCAGGATCTAGACTCTTGTGGTGCGGGTTCTGAGCACAATGGCCTCCTGAGATAAGCGGTTTCCTAGGATAAGGTTTCCAAGGATACTGTTGCCTTGGATACTGCATTCTAGAATGCGGTGTGTTGGGATCTAGAATCTTGTGGTGCGGGTTCTGAGCACAATAGCCTCCTGAAATAAGCGATTTCCTAGGATAAGGTTTCCAAGGATACGGTTGCTTTGGATACTGCATTCTAGAATACGGTGTGTCGGGATCTGGAATCTTGTGGTGCGGGTTCTGAGCACAATGGCCTCCAGAGTAAGCCGTTTCCTAGGATACGGTTTCCACGGATACGGTTGCCTTGGTTACTGCATTCTAGAATGCGGTGTGTCAGGATCTAGAATCTTGTGGTGCGGGTTCTGAGCACAATGGCCTCCTGAGATAAGCGGTTTCCTAGGATACGGTTTCCAAGGATACGGTTGCCTTGGATACTGCATTCTAGAATGCGGTGTGTCAGGATCTAGAATCTTGTGGTGCGGGTTCTGAGCACAATGGCCTCCTGAGATAAGCGGTTTCCTAGGATACGGTTTCCAAGGATACGGTTGCCTTGGATACTGCATTCTAGAATGCGGTGTGTCAGGATCTAGAATCTTGTGGTGCGGGTTCTGAGCACAATGGCCTCCTGAGATAAGCGGTTTCCTAGGATACGGTTTCCAAGGATACGGTTGCCTTGGATACTGCATTCTTGAATGCGGTGTGTCAGGATCTAGAATCTTGTGGTGCGGGTTCTGAGCACAACGGCCTCCTGAGATAAGCGGTTTCCTAGGATACGGTTTCCAAGGATACGGTTGCCTTGGATACTGCATTCTAGAATGCGGTGTGTCAGGATCTAGAATCTTGTGGTGCGGGTTCTGAGCACAATGGCCTCCTGAGATAAGCGGTTTCCTAGGATACGGTTTCCAAGGATACGGTTTCCTTGGTTACTGCATTCTGGAATGCGGTGTGTCAGGATCTAGAATCTTGTGGTGCGGGTTCTGAGCACAACGGCCTCCTGAGATAAGCGCTTTCCTAGGATACGGTTTCCAAGGATACGGTTGCCTTGGATACTGCATTCTGGAATGCGGTGTGTCAGGATCTAGAATCTTGTGGTGCGGGTTCTGAGCACAATGGCCTCCTGAGATAAGCAGTTTCCTAGGATACGGTTTCCAAGGATACGGTTGCCTTGGATACTGCATTCTAGAATGCGGTGTGTCAGGATCTAGAATCTTGTGGTGCGGGTTCTGAGCACAATGGCCTCCTGAGATAAGCGGTTTCCTAGGATACGGTTTCCAAGTATACGGTTGCCTTGGATACTGCATTCTAGAATGCGATGTGTCAGGATCTAGAATCTTGTGGTGCGGGTTCTGAGCACAATGGCCTCCTGAGATAAGCGGTTTCCTAGGATACGGTTTCCAAGGATACGGTTGCCTTGGTTACTGCATTCTAGAATGCGGTGTGTCAGGATCTAGAATCTTGTGGTGCGGGTTCTGAGCACAACGGCCTCTTGAGATAAGCGGTTTCCTAGGATACGGTTTCCAACGATACGGTTGCCTTGGATACGGCGTTCTCGAATGTGGTGTGTCAGGATCTAGATTCTTGTGTTGCGGGTTCTGAGCACAATGGCCTCCAGAGTAAGCCGTTTCCTAGGATACGGTTTCCAAGGATACGGTGCCTTTGTTACTGCATTCTAGAATGCGGTGTGTCAGGATCTAGAATCTTGTGGTGCGGGTTCTGAGCACAACGGCCTCCTGAGATAAGCGGTTTCCTACGATACGGTTTCCAAGGATACGGTTGCCTTGGTTACTGCATTCTAGAATGCCGTGTGTCAGGATCTAGAATCTTGTGGTGCGGGTTCTGAGCACATCGGCCTCCTGAGATAAGCGGTTTCCAAGGATACGGTTGCCGTGGATACGGTGTTCTAGAATATGGTGTAACAGGATTTAGAATCTTGTGGGACGGGTTCTGAGCACAATCGTCTCCAGAGTAAGCGGTTTCCTAGGATACGGTTTCCAAGGATACGGTTGCCTTCGATACTGCGTTCTAGAATGCGGTGTGTCAGGATCTAGAATCTTGTGGTGCCGGTTTTGAGCACAATGGCCTCTTGAGATAAGCGGTTTCCTAGGATACGGTTTCCAACGATACGGTTGCCTTGGATACGGCGTTCTCGAATGTGGTGTGTCAGGATCTAGATTCTTGTGGTGCGGGTTCTGAGCACAACGGCCTCCTGAGATAAGCGGTTTCCTAGGATACGGTTTCCAAGGATACGGTTGCCTTGGATACTGCATTCTGGAATGTGGTGTGTCAGGATCTAGAATCTTGTGTTGCGGGTTCTGAGCACAACGGCCTCCTGAGATAAGCGGTTTCCTAGGATACGGTTTCCAAGGATACGGTTGCCTTGGATACTGCATTCTAGAATGTGGTGTGTCAGGATCTAGAATCTTGTGGTGCGGGTTCTGAGCACAATGGCCTCCTGAGATAAGCCGTTTCCTAGGATACGGTTTCCAAGGATACGGTTGCCTTGGATACTGCATTCTAGAATGCGGTGTGTCAGGATCTAGAATCTTGTGTTGCGGGTTCTGAACACAATGGCCTCCAGGGTAAGCCGTTTCCTAGGATACGGTTTCCAAGGATACGGTGCCATGGTTACTGCATTCTAGAATGCGGTGTGTCAGGATCTAGAATCTTGTGGTGCGGGTTCTGAGCACAATGGCCTCCTGAGATAAGCGGTTCCCTGGATACGGTTTCCAAGGATACGGTTGCCTTGGATACGGCATTCTAGAATGCGGTGTGTCAGGATCTAGAATCTTGTGGTGCGGGTTCTGAGCACAATGGCCTCCTGAGATAAGCGGTTTCCTAGGATACGGTTTCCAAGGATACGGTTGCCTTGGATACTGCATTCTAGAATGCGGTGTGTCGGGATCTAGAATCTTGTGGTGCGGGTTCTGAGCACAATGGCCTCCTGAGATAAGCGGTTTCCTAGGATACGGTTTCCACGGATACGGTTGCCTTGGTTACTGCATTCTAGAATGCGGTGTGTCGGGATCTAGAATCTTGTGGTGCGGGTTCTGAGCACAATGGCCTCCTGAGATAAGCGGTTTCCTAGGATACGGTTTCCAAGGATACGGTTGCCTTGGTTACTGCATTCTAGAATGCGGTGTGTCGGGATCTAGAATCTTGTGGTGCGGGTTCTGAGCACAATGGCCTCCTGAGATAAGCGGTTTCCTAGGATACGGTTTCCACGGATACGGTTGCCTTGGTTACTGCATTCTAGAATGCGGTGTGTCGGGATCTAGAATCTTGTGGTGCGGGTTCTGAGCACAATGGCCTCCTGAGATAAGCGGTTTCCTAGGATACGGTTTCCAAGGATACGGTTGCCTTGGATACTGCATTCTAGAATGCGGTGTGTCAGGATCTAGAATCTTGTGGTGCGGGTTCTGAGCACAATGGCCTCCTGAGATAAGCGGTTTCCTAGGATACGGTTTCCAAGGATACGGTTTCCTTGGTTACTGCATTCTGGAATGCGGTGTGTCAGGATCTAGAATCTTGTGGTGCGGGTTCTGAGCACAACGGCCTCCTGAGATAAGCGCTTTCCTAGGATACGGTTTCCAAGGATACGGTTGCCTTGGATACTGCATTCTGGAATGCGGTGTGTCAGGATCTAGAATCTTGTGGTGCGGGTTCTGAGCACAACGGCCTCCTGAGATAAGCAGTTTCCTAGGATACGGTTTCCAAGGATACGGTTGCCTTGGATACTGCATTCTAGAATGCGGTGTGTCAGGATCTAGAATCTTGTGGTTCGGGTTCTGAGCACAATGGCCTCCTGAGATAAGCGGTTTCCTAGGATACGGTTTCCAAGTATACGGTTGCCTTGGATACTGCATTCTAGAATGCGATGTGTCAGGATCTAGAATCTTGTGGTGCGGGTTCTGAGCACAATGGCCTCCTGAGATAAGCGGTTTCCTAGGATACGGTTTCCAAGGATACGGTTGCCTTGGTTACTGCATTCTAGAATGCGGTGTGTCAGGATCTAGAATCTTGTGGTGCGGGTTCTGAGCACAACGGCCTCTTGAGATAAGCGGTTTCCTAGGATACGGTTTCCAACGATACGGTTGCCTTGGATACGGCGTTCTCGAATGTGGTGTGTCAGGATCTAGATTCTTGTGTTGCGGGTTCTGAGCACAATGGCCTCCAGAGTAAGCCGTTTCCTAGGATACGGTTTCCAAGGATACGGTGCCTTTGTTACTGCATTCTAGAATGCGGTGTGTCAGGATCTAGAATCTTGTGGTGCGGGTTCTGAGCACAACGGCCTCCTGAGATAAGCGGTTTCCTACGATACGGTTTCCAAGGATACGGTTGCCTTGGTTACTGCATTCTAGAATGCCGTGTGTCAGGATCTAGAATCTTGTGGTGCGGGTTCTGAGCACATCGGCCTCCTGAGATAAGCGGTTTCCAAGGATACGGTTGCCTTGGATACGGTGTTCTAGAATATGGTGTAACAGGATTTAGAATCTTGTGGGACGGGTTCTGAGCACAATCGTCTCCAGAGTAAGCGGTTTCCTAGGATACGGTTTCCAAGGATACGGTTGCCTTCGATACTGCGTTCTAGAATGCGGTGTGTCAGGATCTAGAATCTTGTGGTGCCGGTTTTGAGCACAATGGCCTCTTGAGATAAGCGGTTTCCTAGGATACGGTTTCCAAGGATACGGTTGCCTTGGATACTGCATTCTGGAATGTGGTGTGTCAGGATCTAGAATCTTGTGTTGCGGGTTCTGAGCACAACGGCCTCCTGAGATAAGCGGTTTCCTAGGATACGGTTTCCAAGGATACGGTTGCCTTGGATACTGCATTCTAGAATGTGGTGTGTCAGGATCTAGAATCTTGTGGTGCGGGTTCTGAGCACAATGGCCTCCTGAGATAAGCCGTTTCCTAGGATACGGTTTCCAAGGATACGGTTGCCTTGGATACTGCATTCTAGAATGCGGTGTGTCAGGATCTAGAATCTTGTGTTGCGGGTTCTGAACACAATGGCCTCCAGGGTAAGCCGTTTCCTAGGATACGGTTTCCAAGGATACGGTGCCATGGTTACTGCATTCTAGAATGCGGTGTGTCAGGATCTAGAATCTTGTGGTGCGGGTTCTGAGCACAATGGCCTCCTGAGATAAGCGGTTCCCTGGATACGGTTTCCAAGGATACGGTTGCCTTGGATACGGCATTCTAGAATGCGGTGTGTCAGGATCTAGAATCTTGTGGTGCGGGTTCTGAGCACAATGGCCTCCTGAGATAAGCGGTTTCCTAGGATACGGTTTCCAAGGATACGGTTGCCTTGGATACTGCATTCTAGAATGCGGTGTGTCGGGATCTAGAATCTTGTGGTGCGGGTTCTGAGCACAATGGCCTCCTGAGATAAGCGGTTTCCTAGGATACGGTTTCCACGGATACGGTTGCCTTGGTTACTGCATTCTAGAATGCGGTGTGTCGGGATCTAGAATCTTGTGGTGCGGGTTCTGAGCACAATGGCCTCCTGAGATAAGCGGTTTCCTAGGATACGGTTTCCAAGGATACGGTTGCCTTGGTTACTGCATTCTAGAATGCGGTGTGTCGGGATCTAGAATCTTGTGGTGCGGGTTCTGAGCACAATGGCCTCCTGAGATAAGCGGTTTCCTAGGATACGGTTTCCACGGATACGGTTGCCTTGGTTACTGCATTCTAGAATGCGGTGTGTCGGGATCTAGAATCTTGTGGTGCGGGTTCTGAGCACAATGGCCTCCTGAGATAAGCGGTTTCCTAGGATACGGTTTCCAAGGATACGGTTGCCTTGGATACTGCATTCTAGAATGCGGTGTGTCAGGATCTAGAATCTTGTGGTGCGGGTTCTGAGCACTATGGCCTCCTGAGATAAGCGGTTTCCTAGGATACGGTTTCCAAGGATACGGTTGGCTTGGATACTGCATTCTTGAATGCGGTGTGTCAGGATCTAGAATCTTGTGGTGCGGGTTCTGAGCACAACGGCCTCCTGAGATAAGCGGTTTCCTAGGATACGGTTTCCAAGGATACGGTTGCCTTGGATACTGCATTCTAGAATGCGGTGTGTCAGGATCTAGAATCTTGTGGTGCGGGTTCTGAGCACAATGGCCTCCTGAGATAAGCGGTTTCCTAGGATACGGTTTCCAAGGATACGGTTTCCTTGGTTACTGCATTCTGGAATGCGGTGTGTCAGGATCTAGAATCTTGTGGTGCGGGTTCTGAGCACAACGGCCTCCTGAGATAAGCGCTTTCCTAGGATACGGTTTCCAAGGATACGGTTGCCTTGGATACTGCATTCTGGAATGCGGTGTGTCAGGATCTAGAATCTTGTGGTGCGGGTTCTGAGCACAACGGCCTCCTGAGATAAGCAGTTTCCTAGGATACGGTTTCCAAGGATACGGTTGCCTTGGATACTGCATTCTAGAATGCGGTGTGTCAGGATCTAGAATCTTGTGGTTCGGGTTCTGAGCACAATGGCCTCCTGAGATAAGCGGTTTCCTAGGATACGGTTTCCAAGTATACGGTTGCCTTGGATACTGCATTCTAGAATGCGATGTGTCAGGATCTAGAATCTTGTGGTGCGGGTTCTGAGCACAATGGCCTCCTGAGATAAGCGGTTTCCTAGGATACGGTTTCCAAGGATACGGTTGCCTTGGTTACTGCATTCTAGAATGCGGTGTGTCAGGATCTAGAATCTTGTGGTGCGGGTTCTGAGCACAACGGCCTCTTGAGATAAGCGGTTTCCTAGGATACGGTTTCCAACGATACGGTTGCCTTGGATACGGCGTTCTCGAATGTGGTGTGTCAGGATCTAGATTCTTGTGTTGCGGGTTCTGAGCACAATGGCCTCCAGAGTAAGCCGTTTCCTAGGATACGGTTTCCAAGGATACGGTGCCTTTGTTACTGCATTCTAGAATGCGGTGTGTCAGGATCTAGAATCTTGTGGTGCGGGTTCTGAGCACAACGGCCTCCTGAGATAAGCGGTTTCCTACGATACGGTTTCCAAGGATACGGTTGCCTTGGTTACTGCATTCTAGAATGCCGTGTGTCAGGATCTAGAATCTTGTGGTGCGGGTTCTGAGCACATCGGCCTCCTGAGATAAGCGGTTTCCAAGGATACGGTTGCCTTGGATACGGTGTTCTAGAATATGGTGTAACAGGATTTAGAATCTTGTGGGACGGGTTCTGAGCACAATCGTCTCCAGAGTAAGCGGTTTCCTAGGATACGGTTTCCAAGGATACGGTTGCCTTCGATACTGCGTTCTAGAATGCGGTGTGTCAGGATCTAGAATCTTGTGGTGCCGGTTTTGAGCACAATGGCCTCTTGAGATAAGCGGTTTCCTAGGATACGGTTTCCAACGATACGGTTGCCTTGGATACGGCGTTCTCGAATGTGGTGTGTCAGGATCTAGATTCTTGTGGTGCGGGTTCTGAGCACAACGGCCTCCTGAGATAAGCGGTTTCCTAGGATACGGTTTCCAAGGATACGGTTGCCTTGGATACTGCATTCTGGAATGTGGTGTGTCAGGATCTAGAATCTTGTGTTGCGGGTTCTGAGCACAACGGCCTCCTGAGATAAGCGGTTTCCTAGGATACGGTTTCCAAGGATACGGTTGCCTTGGATACTGCATTCTAGAATGTGGTGTGTCAGGATCTAGAATCTTGTGGTGCGGGTTCTGAGCACAATGGCCTCCTGAGATAAGCCGTTTCCTAGGATACGGTTTCCAAGGATACGGTTGCCTTGGATACTGCATTCTAGAATGCGGTGTGTCAGGATCTAGAAATTTGTGTTGCGGGTTCTGAACACAATGGCCTCCAGGGTAAGCCGTTTCCTAGGATACGGTTTCCAAGGATACGGTGCCATGGTTACTGCATTCTAGAATGCGGTGTGTCAGGATCTAGAATCTTGTGGTGCGGGTTCTGAGCACAATGGCCTCCTGAGATAAGCGGTTCCCTGGATACGGTTTCCAAGGATACGGTTGCCTTGGATACGGCATTCTAGAATGCGGTGTGTCAGGATCTAGAATCTTGTGGTGCGGGTTCTGAGCACAATGGCCTCCTGAGATAAGCGGTTTCCTAGGATACGGTTTCCAAGGATACGGTTGCCTTGGATACTGCATTCTAGAATGCGGTGTGTCGGGATCTAGAATCTTGTGGTGCGGGTTCTGAGCACAATGGCCTCCTGAGATAAGCGGTTTCCTAGGATACGGTTTCCACGGATACGGTTGCCTTGGTTACTGCATTCTAGAATGCGGTGTGTCGGGATCTAGAATCTTGTGGTGCGGGTTCTGAGCACAATGGCCTCCTGAGATAAGCGGTTTCCTAGGATACGGTTTCCAAGGATACGGTTGCCTTGGTTACTGCATTCTAGAATGCGGTGTGTCGGGATCTAGAATCTTGTGGTGCGGGTTCTGAGCACAATGGCCTCCTGAGATAAGCGGTTTCCTAGGATACGGTTTCCACGGATACGGTTGCCTTGGTTACTGCATTCTAGAATGCGGTGTGTCGGGATCTAGAATCTTGTGGTGCGGGTTCTGAGCACAATGGCCTCCTGAGATAAGCGGTTTCCTAGGATACGGTTTCCAAGGATACGGTTGCCTTGGATACTGCATTCTAGAATGCGGTGTGTCAGGATCTAGAATCTTGTGGTGCGGGTTCTGAGCACTATGGCCTCCTGAGATAAGCGGTTTCCTAGGATACGGTTTCCAAGGATACGGTTGGCTTGGATACTGCATTCTTGAATGCGGTGTGTCAGGATCTAGAATCTTGTGGTGCGGGTTCTGAGCACAACGGCCTCCTGAGATAAGCGGTTTCCTAGGATACGGTTTCCAAGGATACGGTTGCCTTGGATACTGCATTCTAGAATGCGGTGTGTCAGGATCTAGAATCTTGTGGTGCGGGTTCTGAGCACAATGGCCTCCTGAGATAAGCGGTTTCCTAGGATACGGTTTCCAAGGATACGGTTTCCTTGGTTACTGCATTCTGGAATGCGGTGTGTCAGGATCTAGAATCTTGTGGTGCGGGTTCTGAGCACAACGGCCTCCTGAGATAAGCGCTTTCCTAGGATACGGTTTCCAAGGATACGGTTGCCTTGGATACTGCATTCTGGAATGCGGTGTGTCAGGATCTAGAATCTTGTGGTGCGGGTTCTGAGCACAACGGCCTCCTGAGATAAGCAGTTTCCTAGGATACGGTTTCCAAGGATACGGTTGCCTTGGATACTGCATTCTAGAATGCGGTGTGTCAGGATCTAGAATCTTGTGGTGCGGGTTCTGAGCACAATGGCCTCCTGAGATAAGCGGTTTCCTAGGATACGGTTTCCAAGTATACGGTTGCCTTGGATACTGCATTCTAGAATGCGATGTGTCAGGATCTAGAATCTTGTGGTGCGGGTTCTGAGCACAATGGCCTCCTGAGATAAGCGGTTTCCTAGGATACGGTTTCCAAGGATACGGTTGCCTTGGTTACTGCATTCTAGAATGCGGTGTGTCAGGATCTAGAATCTTGTGGTGCGGGTTCTGAGCACAACGGCCTCTTGAGATAAGCGGTTTCCTAGGATACGGTTTCCAACGATACGGTTGCCTTGGATACGGCGTTCTCGAATGTGGTGTGTCAGGATCTAGATTCTTGTGTTGCGGGTTCTGAGCACAATGGCCTCCAGAGTAAGCCGTTTCCTAGGATACGGTTTCCAAGGATACGGTGCCTTTGTTACTGCATTCTAGAATGCGGTGTGTCAGGATCTAGAATCTTGTGGTGCGGTTTCTGAGCACAACGGCCTCCTGAGATAAGCGGTTTCCTACGATACGGTTTCAAAGGATACGGTTGCCTTGGTTACTGCATTCTAGAATGCCGTGTGTCAGGATCTAGAATCTTGTGGTGCGGGTTCTGAGCACAATGGCCTCCTGAGATAAGCCGTTTCCTAGGATACGGTTTCCAAGGATACGGTTGCCTTGGATACTGCATTCTAGAATGCGGTGTGTCAGGATCTAGAATCTTGTGTTGCGGGTTCTGAGCACAATGGCCTCCAGGGTAAGCCGTTTCCTAGGATACGGTTTCCAAGGATACGGTGCCATGGTTACTGCATTCTAGAATGCGGTGTGTCAGGATCTAGAATCTTGTGGTGCGGGTTCTGAGCACAATGGCCTCCTGAGATAAGCGGTTCCCTGGATACGGTTTCCAAGGATACGGTTGCCTTGGATACGGCATTCTAGAATGCCGTGTGTCAGGATCTAGAATCTTGTGGTGCGGGTTCTGAGCACAATGGCCTCCTGAGATAAGCGGTTTCCTAGGATACGGTTTCCAAGGATACGGTTGCCTTGGTTACTGCATTCTAGAATGCGGTGTGTCGGGATCTAGAATCTTGTGGTGCGGGTTCTGAGCACAATGGCCTCCTGAGATAAGCGGTTTCCTAGGATACGGTTTCCACGGATACGGTTGCCTTGGTTACTGCATTCTAGAATGCGGTGTGTCGGGATCTAGAATCTTGTGGTGCGGGTTCTGAGCACCATGGCCTCCTGAGATAAGCGGTTTCCTAGGATACGGTTTCCACGGATACGGTTGCCTTGGTTACTGCATTCTAGAATGCGGTGTGTCGGGATCTAGAATCTTGTGGTGCGGGTTCTGAGCACAATGGCCTCCTGAGATAAGCGGTTTCCTAGGATACGGTTTCCAAGGATACGGTTGCCTTGGATACTGCATTCTAGAATGCGGTGTGTCGGGATCTAGAATCTTGTGGTGCGGGTTCTGAGCACAATGGCCTCCTGAGATAAGCGGTTTCCTAGGATACGGTTTCCAAGGATACGGTTGCCTTGGATACTGCATTCTAGAATGCGGTGTGTCGGGATCTAGAATCTTGTGGTGCGGGTTCTGAGCACAATGGCCTCCTGAGATAAGCGGTTTCCTAGGATACGGTTTCCAAGGATACGGTTGCCTTGGATACTGCATTGTAGAATGCGGTGTGTCGGGATCTAGAATCTTGTGGTGCGGGTTCTGAGCACAATGGCCTCCTGAGATAAGCGGTTTCCTAGGATACGGTTTCCACGGATACGGTTGCCTTGGTTACTGCATTCTAGAATGCGGTGTGTCGGGATCTAGAATCTTGTGGTGCGGGTTCTGAGCACAATGGCCTCCTGAGATAAGCGGTTTCCTAGGATACGGTTTCCAAGGATACGGTTGCCTTGGTTACTGCATTCTAGAATGCGGTGTGTCGGCATCTAGAATCTTGTGGTGCGGTTTCTGAGCACAACGGCCTCCTGAGATAAGCGGTTTCCTACGATACGGTTTCAAAGGATACGGTTGCCTTGGTTACTGCATTCTAGAATGCCGTGTGTCAGGATCTAGAATCTTGTGGTGCGGGTTCTGAGCACAATGGCCTCCTGAGATAAGCCGTTTCCTAGGATACGGTTTCCAAGGATACGGTTGCCTTGGATACTGCATTCTAGAATGCGGTGTGTCAGGATCTAGAATCTTGTGTTGCGGGTTCTGAGCACAATGGCCTCCAGGGTAAGCCGTTTCCTAGGATACGGTTTCCAAGGATACGGTGCCATGGTTACTGCATTCTAGAATGCGGTGTGTCAGGATCTAGAATCTTGTGGTGCGGGTTCTGAGCACAATGGCCTCCTGAGATAAGCGGTTCCCTGGATACGGTTTCCAAGGATACGGTTGCCTTGGATACGGCATTCTAGAATGCCGTGTGTCAGGATCTAGAATCTTGTGGTGCGGGTTCTGAGCACAATGGCCTCCTGAGATAAGCGGTTTCCTAGGATACGGTTTCCAAGGATACGGTTGCCTTGGTTACTGCATTCTAGAATGCGGTGTGTCGGGATCTAGAATCTTGTGGTGCGGGTTCTGAGCACAATGGCCTCCTGAGATAAGCGGTTTCCTAGGATACGGTTTCCACGGATACGGTTGCCTTGGTTACTGCATTCTAGAATGCGGTGTGTCGGGATCTAGAATCTTGTGGTGCGGGTTCTGAGCACCATGGCCTCCTGAGATAAGCGGTTTCCTAGGATACGGTTTCCACGGATACGGTTGCCTTGGTTACTGCATTCTAGAATGCGGTGTGTCGGGATCTAGAATCTTGTGGTGCGGGTTCTGAGCACAATGGCCTCCTGAGATAAGCGGTTTCCTAGGATACGGTTTCCAAGGATACGGTTGCCTTGGATACTGCATTCTAGAATGCGGTGTGTCGGGATCTAGAATCTTGTGGTGCGGGTTCTGAGCACAATGGCCTCCTGAGATAAGCGGTTTCCTAGGATACGGTTTCCAAGGATACGGTTGCCTTGGATACTGCATTCTAGAATGCGGTGTGTCGGGATCTAGAATCTTGTGGTGCGGGTTCTGAGCACAATGGCCTCCTGAGATAAGCGGTTTCCTAGGATACGGTTTCCAAGGATACGGTTGCCTTGGATACTGCATTGTAGAATGCGGTGTGTCGGGATCTAGAATCTTGTGGTGCGGGTTCTGAGCACAATGGCCTCCTGAGATAAGCGGTTTCCTAGGATACGGTTTCCACGGATACGGTTGCCTTGGTTACTGCATTCTAGAATGCGGTGTGTCGGGATCTAGAATCTTGTGGTGCGGGTTCTGAGCACAATGGCCTCCTGAGATAAGCGGTTTCCTAGGATACGGTTTCCAAGGATACGGTTGCCTTGGTTACTGCATTCTAGAATGCGGTGTGTCGGCATCTAGAATCTTGTGGTGCGGGTTCTGAGCACATTGGCCTCCTGAGATAAGCGGTTTCCTAGGATACGGTTTCCAAGGATACGGTTGCCTTGGATACTGCATTCTAGAATGCGGTGTGTCGGGATCTAGAATCTTGTGGTGCGGGTTCTGAGCACAATGGCCTCCTGAGATAATCGGTTTCCTAGGACACGGTTTCCAAGGATACGGTTGCCTTGGATACTGCATTCTAGAATGCGGTGTGTCGGGATCTAGAATCTTGTGGTGCGGGTTCTGAGCACAATGGCCTCCTGAGATAAGCGGTTTCCTAGGATACGGTTTCCACGGATACGGTTGCCTTGGTTACTGCATTCTAGAATGCGGTGTGTCGGGATCTAGAATCTTGTGGTGCGGGTTCTGAGCACAATGGCCTCCTGAGATAAGCGGTTTCCTAGGATACGGTTTCCACCGATACGGTTGCCTTGGTTACTGCATTCTAGAATGCGGTGTGTCGGGATCTAGAATCTTGTGGTGCGGGTTCTGAGCACAATGGCCTCCTGAGATAAGCGGTTTCCTAGGATACGGTTTCCAAGGATACGGTTGCCTTGGTTACTGCATTCTAGAATGCGGTGTGTCGGGATCTAGAATCTTGTGGTGCGGGTTCTGAGCACAATGGCCTCCTGAGAAAAGCGGTTTCCTAGGATACCGTTTCCAAGGATACGGTTGCCTTGGATACGGCGTTCTAGAATGTGGTGTGTTAACATCTAGAATCGTGTTGTACTGGTTCTGAGCACAGTGGCCTCCTGAGAAAATCGGTTTCCTAGGATAAGTTTTCCAAGGATACGGTTGCCTTGGATACTGCATTCTAGAATGCGGTGTGTCAGGATCTAGAATCTTGTGGTGCGGTTTCTGAGCACAATGGCCTCCTGACATAAGCGGTTTCCTAGGATAAGGTTTCCAAGGATACGGTTGCCTTGGATACTGCATTCTAGAATGCGGTGTGTCAGGATCTGGAATGTTGTGGTGCGGGTTCTGAGCACAATGGCCTCCTGAGATAAGCGGTTTCCTAGGATACGGTTTCCAAGGATACGGTTGCCTTGGATACTGCATTCTAGAATGCGGTGTGTCAGGATCTAGAATCTTGTGGTGCGGGTTCTGAGCACAATGGCCTCCTGACATAAGCGGTTTCCTAGGATACGGTTTCCAAGGATACGGTTGCCTTGGTTAGTGCATTCTAGAACGCGGTGTGTCAGGATCTAGAATCTTGTGGTGCAGGTTCTGAACACAATGGCCTCCTAAGATAAGCGGTTTCCTAGGATACGGTTTCCAAGGATACGGTTGCCATGGATACGGGGTTCTGGAATGTGGTGTACAGCATCTAGAATATTGTGGTGCGGGTTCTGAGCACAATGGCCTCCTGAGAAAATCGGTTTCCTAGGATACTGTTTCCAAGTATACGGTTGCCTTGGATACTGCATTCTAGAATGCGGTGTGTCAGGATCTAGAATCTTGTGGTGCGGGTTCTGAGCACAATGGCCTCCTAGGATAAGCGGTTTCCTAGGATACGGTTTCCAAGGATACGGTTGCCTTGGATACTGCATTCTAGAATGCGGTGTGTCAGGATCTGGAATCTTGTGGTGCGGGTTCTGAGCACTATGGCCTCCTGAGATAAGCGGTTTCCTAGGATACGGTTTCCAAGGATACGGTTGCCTTGGATACTGCATTCTAGAATGCGGTGTGTCAGGATCTAGAATCTGTGGTGCGAGTTCTGAGCACAATGGCCTCCTGAGTTAAGCGGTTTCCTAGGATACGGTTTCCAAGGATACGGTTGCCTTGGATACTGCATTCTACAATGCGGTGTGTCAGGATCTAGAATCTGTTGGTGGGGGTTCTGAGCACAATGGCCTCCTGAGATAAGCGCATTCCTAGGATGCGGTTTCCAAGGATACGGTTGCCTTGGATACGGTGTTCTAGAATGTTGTGTGTCAGGATGTAGAATCTTGTGGTGCGGGTTCTGAGCACAAAGGCCTCCTGAGAAAAGCGGATTCCTAGGATACGGTTTCCAAGGATACGGTTGCCTTGGATATGGCGTTCTAGAATGTGGTGTGTCAGGATCTAGAATCTTGTGGTGTGGGTTCTGAGCACTATGGTCTCCAGAGTCAGCGGTTTCCTAGGATACGGTTTCCAAGGATACGGTTGCCATGGAAACGGCACGGCGTTTTGGAATGTGGTGTGTCAGCATCTAGAATCTTGTGGTGCGGGTTCTGAGCACAATGGCCTCTTGAGAAAAGCGGATTCCTAGGATACGGTTTCCAAGGATACGGTTGCCTTGGATATGGCGTTCTAGAATGTGGTGTGTCAGGATCTAGAATATTGTGGTTAGGGTTCTGAGCACTATGGTCTCCAGAGTAAGCGGTTTCCTAGGATACGGTTTCCAAGGATACGGTTGCCTTGGATATGGCGTTCTATAATGTGGTGTGTCAGGATCTAGAATATTGTGGTTCGGGTTCTGAGCACTATGGTCTCCAGAGTAATCGGTTTCCTAGGATACGGTTTGCAAGGATACGGTTGCCTTGGATACTGCATTCTAGAATGCGGTGTGTCAGGATCTAGAATCTTGTGGTGCGGGTTCTGAGCACAATGGCCTCCTGACATAAGCGGTTTCCTAGGATTAGGTTTCCTAGGATACGGTTGCCTTGGATACTGCATTCTAGAATGCGGTGTGTCAGGATCTGGAATCTTGTGGTGCGGGTTCTGAGCACAATGGCCTCCTAGGATAAGCGGTTTCCTAGGATACGGATTCCAAGGATACGGTTGCCTTGGTTACTGCATTCTAGAACGCGGTGTGTCAGGATCTACAATCTTGTGGTGCAGGTTCTGAGCACAATGGCCTCCTAAGATAAGCGGTTTCCTAGGATACGGTTTCCAAGGATACGGTTGCCATGGATACGGGGTTCTGGAATGTGGTGTACAGCATCTAGAATATTGTGGTGCGTGTTCTGAGCACAATGGCCTCCTGAGATAAGCGGTTTCCTAGGATACGGTTTCCAAGGATACGGTTGCCTTGGTTACAGCATTCTAGAATGCGGTGTGTCAGGATCTAGAATCTTGTGGTGCGGGTTCTGAGCACAACGGCCTCCTGAGATAAGCGGTTTCCTAGGATAAGGTATCCAAGGATACGGTTGCCTTGGATAATGCATTCTAGAATACGGTGTGTCAGGATCTGGAATCTTGTGGTGCGGGTTCTGAGCACAATGGCCTCCAGAGTAAGCCGTTTCCTAGGATACGGTTTCCAATGATACGGTTGCCTTGGATACTGCATTCTAGAATGCGGTGTGTCGGGATCTAGAATCTTGTGGTGCCGGTTCTGAGGACAATGGCCTCCTGAGATAAGCGGTTTCCTAGAATACGGTTTCCAAGGATACGGTTGACTTGGATACGGGGTTCTAGAATGTGGTGTGTCAGGATCTTGAATCTTGTGGGACGGGTTCTGAGCACTATGGTCTCCATAGATAAGCGGTTTCCTAGGATACGGTTGGCTTGGAACTGCATTCTAGAATGTGGTGTGTCAGTATCTAGAATCTTGTGGGGCACGTTCTGAGCACAAAGGCCTCCTGAGATAAGCGGTTTCCTAGGATACGGTTTCCAAGTATACCGTTGTCTTGGTTACTGCGTTTTACAATGTGGTTTGTCAGGTTTTAGAATCTTGTGGTGCGGGTTCTGAGCACTATGGTCTCCAGAGATAAACGGTTTCCTAGGATACGGTTTCCAAGGATACAGTTGCCTTGAATACTGAATTCTAGAAAGCGGTGTGTCAGGATCTAGATTCTTGTGGGGCGAGTTCTGAGCACAATGGCCTCCTCAGATAAGCGGTTTCCTAGGATACGGTTTCCAAGAATAGATATGCCTTGGATACGGCGTTCTAGAATGTGGTGTGTCAGGATCTAGAATCTTGTGGTGCGGGTTCTGAGCACTATGGTCTCAGAGAGTAAGCAGTTTCCTAGGATACGGTTTCCAAGAATACGGTTGCCTTGGATACTGCATTCTAGAATGAGGTGTGTCAGGAGCTAGAATCTTGTGGTGCGGGTTCTGACAACTATGGTCTCCAGAGTAAGAGGTTTCCTAGGAAAAGGTTTCCAAGGATACGGTTGCCTTGGATACTGCGTTCTAGAATGTGGTGTGTCAGTATCTAGAGTCTTGTGGTGCGGGTACTGAGCACAATGTCCTCCTGAGATAAGCGGTTTCCTAGGATAAGGTTTCCAAGGATACGGTTGCCTTGGATACTGCATTCTAGAATACGGTGTGTCAGGATCTGGAATCTTGTGGTGCGGGTTCTGAGCACAATGGCCTCCAGAGTAAGCCGTTTCCTAGGATACGGTTTCCAATGATACGGTTGCCTTGGATACTGCATTCTAGAATGTGGTGTGTCAGGATCTAGAATCTTTTGGTGCGGGTTCTGAGCACAATCGCCTCCTGAGATAAGCGGTTTCCTAGGATACGGTTTCCAAGGATACGGTTGCCTTGGATACTGCATTCTAGAATACGATGTGTCAGGATCTAGAATATTGTGGTGCGGGTTCTGAGCACAATGGCCTCCTGAGATAAGCGGTTTCCTAATATACGGTTTCCAAGGATACGGTTGCCTTGGTTACTGCATTCTAGAATGCGGTGTGTCAGGATCTAGAATCTTGTGGTGCGGGTTCTGAGCACGATGGCCTCCTGATATAAGCGGTTTCCTAGGATACGGTATCCAAGGATATGGTTGCCTTGGATACTGCATTCTAGAATGCGGTGTGTCAGGATCTAGAATCTTGTGGTGCGGGTTCTGAGCACAATGGCCTCCTGAGATAAGCGGTTTCCTAGGATAAGGTTTCCAAGGATATGGTTGCCTTGGATACTGCATTCTAGAATACGGTGTGTCAGGATCTGGAATCTTGTGGTGCGGGTTCTGAGCACAATGGCCTCCAGAGTAAGCCGTTTCCTACGATACGGTTTCCAAGGATACGGTTGCCTTGGTTACTGCATTCTAGAATGCGGTGTGTCAGGGTCTAGAATCTTGTGGTGCGTGTTCTGAGCACAACGGCCTCCTGAGATAAGCGGTTTCCTAGGATACGGTTTCCAAGGATACGGTTGCCTTGGTTACTGCATTCTAGAATGCGGTGTGTCGGGATCTAGAATCTTTTGGTGCGGGTTCTGAGCACAATCGCCTCCTGAGATAAGCGGTTTCCTAGGATACGGTTTCCAAGGATACGGTTGCCTTGGATACTGCATTCTAGAATACGATGTGTCAGGATCTAGAATATTGTGGTGCGGGTTCTGAGCACAATGGCCTCCTGAGATAAGCGGTTTCCTAATATACGGTTTCCAAGGATACGGTTGCCTTGGTTACTGCATTCTAGAATGCGGTGTGTCAGGATCTAGAATCTTGTGGTGCGGGTTCTGAGCACGATGGCCTCCTGATATAAGCGGTTTCCTAGGATACGGTATCCAAGGATATGGTTGCCTTGGATACTGCATTCTAGAATGCGGTGTGTCAGGATCTAGAATCTTGTGGTGCGGGTTCTGAGCACAATGGCCTCCAGAGTAAGACGTTTCCTAGGATACGGTTTCCAAGGATACGGTTGCACTCGATACAGCATTCTAGAATGCGGTGTGTCAGGATCTAGAATCTAGTGGGGCTGGTTTGAGCACAATGGCCTCCAGAGATAGGCCGTTTCCTAGGATACGGTTTGTAAGTATACGGTTGCCTTGGAGACTACGTTTTAGAATGTGGTGTGTCAGGATCTAGAATCTTCTTGGGCGGGACTGAGCACAATGTCCTCCTGAGATAAGCGGTTTCCTAGGATATGGTTTCCAAGGATACGGTTGGCTTGCATATGGGGTTCTAGAATGTTGTGTGTCAGGATATAAAATCTTGTGGGGCGGGTTCGAAGCACAATGGCCTCCATATATAAGCGGTTTCCTAGGATACGGTTTCCAAGGATACAGTGGCCTTGGCTACGGCGTTCTAGAATGTGGTGTGTCAAAATCTAGAATCTTGTGGTTCTGGTTCTGAGCACTATGTTATCCAGAGTAGGCGGTTACCTAGGATACGGTTTCCAAGGATACGGTTGGCTTGCATATGGGGTTCTAGAATGTTGTGTGTCAGGATCTAGAATCTTGTGGTGCGGGTTCTGAGCACAATGGCCTCCTGAGATAAGCGGTTTCCTAGGATCCGGTTTCCAAGTATACGGTTGCCTTGGATACTGCATTCTAGAATACGGTGTGTCAGGATCTAGAATCTTGTGGTGCGGGTTCTGAGCACAATGGCCTCCTGAGATAAGCGGTTTCCTAGGATACGGTTTCCAAGGATACGGTTGCCTTGGTTACTGCATTCTAGAATGCGGTGTGTCAGGATCTAGAATCTTGTGGTGCGGGTTTTGAGCAAAATGGCCTCCTGAGAAAACCGGTTTCCTAGGATACGGTTTCCAAGGATACGGTTGCCTTGGATACTGCATTCTAGAATGCGGTGTGTCAGGATCTAGAATCTTGTGGTGCGGGTTCTGAGCACAATGGCCTCCAGAGTAGCCGTTTCCTAGGATACGGTTTCCAAGGATACGGTTGCCTTGGTTACTGCATTCTAGAATGCGCTATGTCAGGATCTAGAATCTTGTGGTGAGGGTTCTGAGCACAACGGCCTCCTGAGATAAGCGGTTTCCTAGGATAAGGTTTCCAAGGATACGGTTGCCTTGGATACTGCATTCTAGAATGCGGTGTGTCAGGATCTGGAATCTTGTGGTGCGGGTTCTGAGCACAATGAACTCCAGAGTAAGCCGTTTCCTAGGATACGGTTTCCAAGGATACGGTTGCCTTGGTTACTGCATTCTAGAATGCGGTGTGTCAGGATCTAGAATCTTGTGGTGCGGGTTCTGAGCACAACGGCCTCCTGAGATAAGCGGTTTCCTAGGATACGGTTTCCAAGGATACGGTTGCCTTGGTTACTGTGTTCTAGAATGCGGTGTGTCAGGATCTAGAATCTTGTGGTGCGGGTTCTGACCACAATAGCCTCCTGAGATAAGCGGTTTCCTAGGATACGGTTTCCAAGGATACGGTTGCCTTGGTTACTGCATTCTAGAATGCGGTGAGTCAGGATCTAGAACCTTGTGGTGTGGGTTCTGAGCACAATGGCCTCCAGAGTAAGCGGTTTCCTAGGATACGGTTTCCAAGGATACGGTTGCCTTGGTTACTGTGTTCTAGAATGCGGTGTGTCAGGATCTAGAATCTTTTGGTGCGGGTTCTGAGCACAATCGCCTCCTGAGATAAGCGGTTTCCTAGGATACGGTTTCCAAGGATACGGTTGCCTTGGATACTGCATTCTAGAATACGATGTGTCAGGATCTAGAATATTGTGGTGCGGGTTCTGAGCACAATGGCCTCCTGAGATAAGCGGTTTCCTAATATACGGTTTCCAAGGATACGGTTGCCTTGGTTACTGCATTCTAGAATGCGGTGTGTCAGGATCTAGAATCTTGTGGTGCGGGTTCTGAGCACGATGGCCTCCTGATATAAGCGGTTTCCTAGGATACGGTATCCAAGGATATGGTTGCCTTGGATACTGCATTCTAGAATGCGGTGTGTCAGGATCTAGAATCTTGTGGTGCGGGTTCTGAGCACAATGGCCTCCAGAGTAAGACGTTTCCTAGGATACGGTTTCCAAGGATACGGTTGCACTCGATACAGCATTCTAGAATGCGGTGTGTCAGGATCTAGAATCTAGTGGGGCTGGTTTGAGCACAATGGCCTCCAGAGATAGGCCGTTTCCTAGGATACGGTTTGTAAGTATACGGTTGCCTTGGAGACTACGTTTTAGAATGTGGTGTGTCAGGATCTAGAATCTTCTGGGGCGGGTCTGAGCACAATGTCCTCCTGAGATAAGCGGTATCCTAGGATATGGTTTCCAAGGATACGGTTGGCTTGCATATGGGGTTCTAGAATGTTGTGTGTCAGGATCTAAAATCTTGTGGGGCGGGTTCGAAGCACAATGGCCTCCATATATAAGCGGTTTCCTAGGATACGGTTTCCAAGGATACAGTGGCCTTGGCTACGGCGTTCTAGAATGTGGTGTGTCAAAATCTAGAATCTTGTGGTTCTGGTTCTGAGCACTATGTTATCCAGAGTAGGCGGTTACCTAGGATACGGTTTCCAAGGATACGGTTGGCTTGCATATGGGGTTCTAGAATGTTGTGTGTCAGGATCTAGAATCTTGTGGTGCGGGTTCTGAGCACAATGGCCTCCTGAGATAAGCGGTTTCCTAGGATACGGTTTCCAAGGATACGGTTGCCTTGGATACTGCATTCTAGAATACGGTGTGTCAGGATCTAGAATCTTGTGGTGCGGGTTCTGAGCACAATGGCCTCCTGAGATAAGCGGTTTCCTAGGATACGGTTTCCAAGGATACGGTTGCCTTGGTTACTGCATTCTAGAATGCGGTGTGTCAGGATCTAGAATCTTGTGGTGCGGGTTCTGAGCACAACGGCCTCCTGAGATAAGCGGTTTCCTAGGATAAGGTTTCCAAGGATACGGTTGCCTTGGATACTGCATTCTAGAATGCGGTGTGTCAGGATCTGGAATCTTGTGGTGCGGGTTCTGAGCACAATGAACTCCAGAGTAAGCCGTTTTCTAGGATACGGTTTCCAAGGATACGGTTGCCTTGGTTACTGCATTCTAGAATGCGGTGTGTCAGGATCTAGAATCTTGTGGTGCGGGTTCTGAGCACAACGGCCTCCTGAGATAAGCGGTTTCCTAGGATACGGTTTCCAAGGATACGGTTGCCTTGGTTACTGTGTTCTAGAATGCGGTGTGTCAGGATCTAGAATCTTGTGGTGCGGGTTCT
Source organism: Desmodus rotundus (assembly GCF_022682495.2). Lineage (NCBI taxonomy): Eukaryota > Metazoa > Chordata > Mammalia > Chiroptera > Phyllostomidae > Desmodus > Desmodus rotundus. The sequence continues at coordinate 351,259 of NW_026527445.1, read as the reverse complement.
GACCACAATAGCCTCCTGAGATAAGCGGTTTCCTAGGATACGGTTTCCAAGGATACGGTTGCCTTGGTTACTGCATTCTAGAATGCGGTGAGTCAGGATCTAGAACCTTGTGTTGTGGGTTCTGAGCACAATGGCCTCCAGAGTAAGCGTTTTCCTAGGATACGGTTTCCAAGGATACGGTTGCCTTGGTTACTGTGTTCTAGAATGCGGTGTGTCAGGATCTAGAATCTTGTGGTGCGGGTTCTGAGCACAACGGCCTCCTGAGATAAGCGGTTTCCTAGGATAAGGTTTCCAAGGATACGGTTGCCTTGGAGACTGCATTCTAGAATACGGTGTGTCAGGATCTGGAATCTTGTGGTGCGGGTTCTGAGCACAATGGCCTCCAGAGTAAGCCGTTTCCTAGGATACGGTTTCCAAGGATACGGTTGCCTTGGTTACTGCATTCTAGAATGCGGTGTGTCAGGATCTGGAATCTTGTGGTGCGGGTTCTGAGCACAATGGCCTCCAGAGTAAGCCGTTTCCTAGGATACGGTTTCCAATGATACGGTTGCCTTGGATACTGCATTCTAGAATGCGGTGTGTCAGGATCTAGAATCTTGTGGTGCTGGTTCTGAGCACAATGGCCTCCTGAGATAAGCGGTTTCCTAGGATACGGTTTCCAAGGATACGGTTGCCTTGGATACTGCATTCTAGAAAGCGGTGTGTCAGGGTCTAGAATCTTGTGGTGCGGGTTCTGAGCACAATGGCCTCCTGAGATAAGCGGTTTCCTAGGATACGGTTTCCAAGGATACGGTTGCCTTGGTTACTGCATTCTAGAATGCGGTGTGTCGGGATCTGGAATCTTGTGGTGCGGGTTCTGAGCACAATGGCCTCCAGAGTAAGACGTTTCCTAGGATACGGTTTCCATGGAAACGGTTGCCTTGGTTACTGCATTCTAGAATGGGGTGTGTCAGGATCTAGAATCTTGTGGTGCGGGTTCTGAGCACAATGGCCTCCTGAGATAAGCGGTTTCCTAGGATAAGGTTTCCAAGGATACGGTTGCCTTGGATACTGCATTCTAGAATACGGTGTGTCAGGATCTGGAATCTTGTGGTGCGGGTTCTGAGCACAATGGCCTCCAGAGTAAGTGGTTTCCTAGGATACGGTTTCCAATGATACGGTTGCCTTGGATACTGCATTCTAGAATGCGGTGTGTCAGGATCTAGAATCTTGTGGTACGGGTTCTGAGCACAATGGCCTCCTGAGATAAGCGGTTTCCTAGGATACGGTTTCCAAGGATACGGTTGCCTTGGTTACTGCATTCTAGAATGCAGTGAGTCAGGATCTAGAACCTTGTGGTGTGCGTTCTGAGCACAATGGCCTCCTGAGATAAGCGGTTTCCTAATATACGGTTTCCAAGGATACGGTTGCCTTGGTTACTGCATTCGAGAATGCGGTGTGTCAGGATCTAGAATCTTGTGGTGCGGGTTCTGAGCACGATGGCCTCCTGATATAAGCGGTTTCCTAGGATACGGTATCCAAGGATATGGTTGCCTTGGATACTGCATTCTAGAATGCGGTGTGTCAGGATCTAGAATCTTGTTGTGCGGGCTCGGAGCACAATGGCCTCCAGAGTAAGACGTTTCCTAGGATACGGTTTCCAAGGATACGGTTGCCTTGGTTACAGCATTCTAGAATGCGGTGTGTCAGAATCTAGAATCTTGTGGTGCGGGTTCTGAGCACAATAGCCTCCTGAGATAAGCGGTTTCCTAGGATACGGTTTCCAAGGATACGGTTGCCTTGGTTACAGCATTCTAGAATGCGGTGTGTCAGGATCTAGAATCTTGTGGTGCGGGTTCTGAGCACAACGGCCTCCTGAGATAAGCGGTTTCCTAGGATAAGGTATCCAAGGATACGGTTGCCTTGGATAATGCATTCTAGAATACGGTGTGTCAGGATCTGGAATCTTGTGTTGCGGGTTCTGAGCACAATGGCCTCCAGAGTAAGCCGTTTCCTAGGATACGGTTTCCAATGATACGGTTGCCTTGGATACTGCATTCTAGAATGCGGTGTGTCGGGATCTAGAATCTTGTGGTGCGGGTTCTGAGGACAATGGCCTCCTGATATAAGCGGTTTCCTAGAATACGGTTTCCAAGGATACGGTTGACTTGGATACGGGGTTCTAGAATGTGGTGTGTCAGGATCTTGAATCTTGTGGGACGGGTTCTGAGCACTATGGTCTCCATAGATAAGCGGTTTCCTAGGATACGGTTGGCTTGGAACTGCATTCTAGAATGCGGTGTGTCAGAATCTAGAATCTTGTGGTGCGGGTTCTGAGCACAATAGCCTCCTGAGATAAGCGGTTTCCTAGGATACGGTTTCCAAGGATACGGTTGCCTTGGTTACAGCATTCTAGAATGCGGTGTGTCAGGATCTAGAATCTTGTGGTGCGGGTTCTGAGCACAACGGCCTCCTGAGATAAGCGGTTTCCTAGGATAAGGTATCCAAGGATACGGTTGCCTTGGATAATGCATTCTAGAATACGGTGTGTCAGGATCTGGAATCTTGTGGTGCGGGTTCTGAGCACAATGGCCTCCAGAGTAAGCCGTTTCCTAGGATACGGTTTCCAAGTATACGGTTGCCTTGGATACTGCATTCTAGAATGCGATGTGTCAGGATCTAGAATCTTGTGGTGCGGGTTCTGAGCACAATGGCCTCCTGAGATAAGCGGTTTCCTAGGATACGGTTTCCAAGGATACGGTTGCCTTGGTTACTGCATTCTAGAATGCGGTGTGTCAGGATCTAGAATCTTGTGGTGCGGGTTCTGAGCACAACGGCCTCTTGAGATAAGCGGTTTCCTAGGATACGGTTTCCAACGATACGGTTGCCTTGGATACGGCGTTCTCGAATGTGGTGTGTCAGGATCTAGATTCTTGTGTTGCGGGTTCTGAGCACAATGGCCTCCAGAGTAAGCCGTTTCCTAGGATACGGTTTCCAAGGATACGGTGCCTTTGTTACTGCATTCTAGAATGCGGTGTGTCAGGATCTAGAATCTTGTGGTGCGGGTTCTGAGCACAACGGCCTCCTGAGATAAGCGGTTTCCTACGATACGGTTTCCAAGGATACGGTTGCCTTGGTTACTGCATTCTAGAATGCCGTGTGTCAGGATCTAGAATCTTGTGGTGCGGGTTCTGAGCACATCGGCCTCCTGAGATAAGCGGTTTCCAAGGATACGGTTGCCTTGGATACGGTGTTCTAGAATATGGTGTAACAGGATTTAGAATCTTGTGGGACGGGTTCTGAGCACAATCGTCTCCAGAGTAAGCGGTTTCCTAGGATACGGTTTCCAAGGATACGGTTGCCTTCGATACTGCGTTCTAGAATGCGGTGTGTCAGGATCTAGAATCTTGTGGTGCCGGTTTTGAGCACAATGGCCTCTTGAGATAAGCGGTTTCCTAGGATACGGTTTCCAACGATACGGTTGCCTTGGATACGGCGTTCTCGAATGTGGTGTGTCAGGATCTAGATTCTTGTGGTGCGGGTTCTGAGCACAACGGCCTCCTGAGATAAGCGGTTTCCTAGGATACGGTTTCCAAGGATACGGTTGCCTTGGATACTGCATTCTGGAATGTGGTGTGTCAGGATCTAGAATCTTGTGTTGTGGGTTCTGAGCACAACGGCCTCCTGAGATAAGCGGTTTCCTAGGATACGGTTTCCAAGGATACGGTTGCCTTGGATACTGCATTCTAGAATGTGGTGTGTCAGGATCTAGAATCTTGTGGTGCGGGTTCTGAGCACAATGGCCTCCTGAGATAAGCCGTTTCCTAGGATACGGTTTCCAAGGATACGGTTGCCTTGGATACTGCATTCTAGAATGCGGTGTGTCAGGATCTAGAATCTTGTGTTGCGGGTTCTGAACACAATGGCCTCCAGGGTAAGCCGTTTCCTAGGATACGGTTTCCAAGGATACGGTGCCATGGTTACTGCATTCTAGAATGCGGTGTGTCAGGATCTAGAATCTTGTGGTGCGGGTTCTGAGCACAATGGCCTCCTGAGATAAGCGGTTCCCTGGATACGGTTTCCAAGGATACGGTTGCCTTGGATACGGCATTCTAGAATGCGGTGTGTCAGGATCTAGAATCTTGTGGTGCGGGTTCTGAGCACAATGGCCTCCTGAGATAAGCGGTTTCCTAGGATACGGTTTCCAAGGATACGGTTGCCTTGGATACTGCATTCTAGAATGCGGTGTGTCGGGATCTAGAATCTTGTGGTGCGGGTTCTGAGCACAATGGCCTCCTGAGATAAGCGGTTTCCTAGGATACGGTTTCCACGGATACGGTTGCCTTGGTTACTGCATTCTAGAATGCGGTGTGTCGGGATCTAGAATCTTGTGGTGCGGGTTCTGAGCACAATGGCCTCCTGAGATAAGCGGTTTCCTAGGATACGGTTTCCAAGGATACGGTTGCCTTGGTTACTGCATTCTAGAATGCGGTGTGTCGGGATCTAGAATCTTGTGGTGCGGGTTCTGAGCACAATGGCCTCCTGAGATAAGCGGTTTCCTAGGATACGGTTTCCACGGATACGGTTGCCTTGGTTACTGCATTCTAGAATGCGGTGTGTCGGGATCTAGAATCTTGTGGTGCGGGTTCTGAGCACAATGGCCTCCTGAGATAAGCGGTTTCCTAGGATACGGTTTCCAAGGATACGGTTGCCTTGGATACTGCATTCTAGAATGCGGTGTGTCAGGATCTAGAATCTTGTGGTGCGGGTTCTGAGCACTATGGCCTCCTGAGATAAGCGGTTTCCTAGGATACGGTTTCCAAGGATACGGTTGGCTTGGATACTGCATTCTTGAATGCGGTGTGTCAGGATCTAGAATCTTGTGGTGCGGGTTCTGAGCACAACGGCCTCCTGAGATAAGCGGTTTCCTAGGATACGGTTTCCAAGGATACGGTTGCCTTGGATACTGCATTCTAGAATGCGGTGTGTCAGGATCTAGAATCTTGTGGTGCGGGTTCTGAGCACAATGGCCTCCTGAGATAAGCGGTTTCCTAGGATACGGTTTCCAAGGATACGGTTTCCTTGGTTACTGCATTCTGGAATGCGGTGTGTCAGGATCTAGAATCTTGTGGTGCGGGTTCTGAGCACAACGGCCTCCTGAGATAAGCGCTTTCCTAGGATACGGTTTCCAAGGATACGGTTGCCTTGGATACTGCATTCTGGAATGCGGTGTGTCAGGATCTAGAATCTTGTGGTGCGGGTTCTGAGCACAACGGCCTCCTGAGATAAGCAGTTTCCTAGGATACGGTTTCCAAGGATACGGTTGCCTTGGATACTGCATTCTAGAATGCGGTGTGTCAGGATCTAGAATCTTGTGGTTCGGGTTCTGAGCACAATGGCCTCCTGAGATAAGCGGTTTCCTAGGATACGGTTTCCAAGTATACGGTTGCCTTGGATACTGCATTCTAGAATGCGATGTGTCAGGATCTAGAATCTTGTGGTGCGGGTTCTGAGCACAATGGCCTCCTGAGATAAGCGGTTTCCTAGGATACGGTTTCCAAGGATACGGTTGCCTTGGTTACTGCATTCTAGAATGCGGTGTGTCAGGATCTAGAATCTTGTGGTGCGGGTTCTGAGCACAACGGCCTCTTGAGATAAGCGGTTTCCTAGGATACGGTTTCCAACGATACGGTTGCCTTGGATACGGCGTTCTCGAATGTGGTGTGTCAGGATCTAGATTCTTGTGTTGCGGGTTCTGAGCACAATGGCCTCCAGAGTAAGCCGTTTCCTAGGATACGGTTTCCAAGGATACGGTGCCTTTGTTACTGCATTCTAGAATGCGGTTTGTCAGGATCTAGAATCTTGTGGTGCGGGTTCTGAGCACAACGGCCTCCTGAGATAAGCGGTTTCCTACGATACGGTTTCCAAGGATACGGTTGCCTTGGTTACTGCATTCTAGAATGCCGTGTGTCAGGATCTAGAATCTTGTGGTGCGGGTTCTGAGCACATCGGCCTCCTGAGATAAGCGGTTTCCAAGGATACGGTTGCCTTGGATACGGTGTTCTAGAATATGGTGTAACAGGATTTAGAATCTTGTGGGACGGGTTCTGAGCACAATCGTCTCCAGAGTAAGCGGTTTCCTAGGATACGGTTTCCAAGGATACGGTTGCCTTCGATACTGCGTTCTAGAATGCGGTGTGTCAGGATCTAGAATCTTGTGGTGCCGGTTTTGAGCACAATGGCCTCTTGAGATAAGCGGTTTCCTAGGATACGGTTTCCAACGATACGGTTGCCTTGGATACGGCGTTCTCGAATGTGGTGTGTCAGGATCTAGATTCTTGTGGTGCGGGTTCTGAGCACAACGGCCTCCTGAGATAAGCGGTTTCCTAGGATACGGTTTCCAAGGATACGGTTGCCTTGGATACTGCATTCTGGAATGTGGTGTGTCAGGATCTAGAATCTTGTGTTGCGGGTTCTGAGCACAACGGCCTCCTGAGATAAGCGGTTTCCTAGGATACGGTTTCCAAGGATACGGTTGCCTTGGATACTGCATTCTAGAATGTGGTGTGTCAGGATCTAGAATCTTGTGGTGCGGGTTCTGAGCACAATGGCCTCCTGAGATAAGCCGTTTCCTAGGATACGGTTTCCAAGGATACGGTTGCCTTGGATACTGCATTCTAGAATGCGGTGTGTCAGGATCTAGAAATTTGTGTTGCGGGTTCTGAACACAATGGCCTCCAGGGTAAGCCGTTTCCTAGGATACGGTTTCCAAGGATACGGTGCCATGGTTACTGCATTCTAGAATGCGGTGTGTCAGGATCTAGAATCTTGTGGTGCGGGTTCTGAGCACAATGGCCTCCTGAGATAAGCGGTTCCCTGGATACGGTTTCCAAGGATACGGTTGCCTTGGATACGGCATTCTAGAATGCGGTGTGTCAGGATCTAGAATCTTGTGGTGCGGGTTCTGAGCACAATGGCCTCCTGAGATAAGCGGTTTCCTAGGATACGGTTTCCAAGGATACGGTTGCCTTGGATACTGCATTCTAGAATGCGGTGTGTCGGGATCTAGAATCTTGTGGTGCGGGTTCTGAGCACAATGGCCTCCTGAGATAAGCGGTTTCCTAGGATACGGTTTCCACGGATACGGTTGCCTTGGTTACTGCATTCTAGAATGCGGTGTGTCGGGATCTAGAATCTTGTGGTGCGGGTTCTGAGCACAATGGCCTCCTGAGATAAGCGGTTTCCTAGGATACGGTTTCCAAGGATACGGTTGCCTTGGTTACTGCATTCTAGAATGCGGTGTGTCGGGATCTAGAATCTTGTGGTGCGGGTTCTGAGCACAATGGCCTCCTGAGATAAGCGGTTTCCTAGGATACGGTTTCCACGGATACGGTTGCCTTGGTTACTGCATTCTAGAATGCGGTGTGTCGGGATCTAGAATCTTGTGGTGCGGGTTCTGAGCACAATGGCCTCCTGAGATAAGCGGTTTCCTAGGATACGGTTTCCAAGGATACGGTTGCCTTGGATACTGCATTCTAGAATGCGGTGTGTCAGGATCTAGAATCTTGTGGTGCGGGTTCTGAGCACTATGGCCTCCTGAGATAAGCGGTTTCCTAGGATACGGTTTCCAAGGATACGGTTGGCTTGGATACTGCATTCTTGAATGCGGTGTGTCAGGATCTAGAATCTTGTGGTGCGGGTTCTGAGCACAACGGCCTCCTGAGATAAGCGGTTTCCTAGGATACGGTTTCCAAGGATACGGTTGCCTTGGATACTGCATTCTAGAATGCGGTGTGTCAGGATCTAGAATCTTGTGGTGCGGGTTCTGAGCACAATGGCCTCCTGAGATAAGCGGTTTCCTAGGATACGGTTTCCAAGGATACGGTTTCCTTGGTTACTGCATTCTGGAATGCGGTGTGTCAGGATCTAGAATCTTGTGGTGCGGGTTCTGAGCACAACGGCCTCCTGAGATAAGCGCTTTCCTAGGATACGGTTTCCAAGGATACGGTTGCCTTGGATACTGCATTCTGGAATGCGGTGTGTCAGGATCTAGAATCTTGTGGTGCGGGTTCTGAGCACAACGGCCTCCTGAGATAAGCAGTTTCCTAGGATACGGTTTCCAAGGATACGGTTGCCTTGGATACTGCATTCTAGAATGCGGTGTGTCAGGATCTAGAATCTTGTGGTGCGGGTTCTGAGCACAATGGCCTCCTGAGATAAGCCGTTTCCTAGGATACGGTTTCCAAGTATACGGTTGCCTTGGATACTGCATTCTAGAATGCGATGTGTCAGGATCTAGAATCTTGTGGTGCGGGTTCTGAGCACAATGGCCTCCTGAGATAAGCGGTTTCCTAGGATACGGTTTCCAAGGATACGGTTGCCTTGGTTACTGCATTCTAGAATGCGGTGTGTCAGGATCTAGAATCTTGTGGTGCGGGTTCTGAGCACAACGGCCTCTTGAGATAAGCGGTTTCCTAGGATACGGTTTCCAACGATACGGTTGCCTTGGATACGGCGTTCTCGAATGTGGTGTGTCAGGATCTAGATTCTTGTGTTGCGGGTTCTGAGCACAATGGCCTCCAGAGTAAGCCGTTTCCTAGGATACGGTTTCCAAGGATACGGTGCCTTTGTTACTGCATTCTAGAATGCGGTGTGTCAGGATCTAGAATCTTGTGGTGCGGTTTCTGAGCACAACGGCCTCCTGAGATAAGCGGTTTCCTACGATACGGTTTCAAAGGATACGGTTGCCTTGGTTACTGCATTCTAGAATGCCGTGTGTCAGGATCTAGAATCTTGTGGTGCGGGTTCTGAGCACAATGGCCTCCTGAGATAAGCCGTTTCCTAGGATACGGTTTCCAAGGATACGGTTGCCTTGGATACTGCATTCTAGAATGCGGTGTGTCAGGATCTAGAATCTTGTGTTGCGGGTTCTGAGCACAATGGCCTCCAGGGTAAGCCGTTTCCTAGGATACGGTTTCCAAGGATACGGTGCCATGGTTACTGCATTCTAGAATGCGGTGTGTCAGGATCTAGAATCTTGTGGTGCGGGTTCTGAGCACAATGGCCTCCTGAGATAAGCGGTTCCCTGGATACGGTTTCCAAGGATACGGTTGCCTTGGATACGGCATTCTAGAATGCCGTGTGTCAGGATCTAGAATCTTGTGGTGCGGGTTCTGAGCACAATGGCCTCCTGAGATAAGCGGTTTCCTAGGATACGGTTTCCAAGGATACGGTTGCCTTGGTTACTGCATTCTAGAATGCGGTGTGTCGGGATCTAGAATCTTGTGGTGCGGGTTCTGAGCACAATGGCCTCCTGAGATAAGCGGTTTCCTAGGATACGGTTTCCACGGATACGGTTGCCTTGGTTACTGCATTCTAGAATGCGGTGTGTCGGGATCTAGAATCTTGTGGTGCGGGTTCTGAGCACCATGGCCTCCTGAGATAAGCGGTTTCCTAGGATACGGTTTCCACGGATACGGTTGCCTTGGTTACTGCATTCTAGAATGCGGTGTGTCGGGATCTAGAATCTTGTGGTGCGGGTTCTGAGCACAATGGCCTCCTGAGATAAGCGGTTTCCTAGGATACGGTTTCCAAGGATACGGTTGCCTTGGATACTGCATTCTAGAATGCGGTGTGTCGGGATCTAGAATCTTGTGGTGCGGGTTCTGAGCACAATGGCCTCCTGAGATAAGCGGTTTCCTAGGATACGGTTTCCAAGGATACGGTTGCCTTGGATACTGCATTCTAGAATGCGGTGTGTCGGGATCTAGAATCTTGTGGTGCGGGTTCTGAGCACAATGGCCTCCTGAGATAAGCGGTTTCCTAGGATACGGTTTCCAAGGATACGGTTGCCTTGGATACTGCATTGTAGAATGCGGTGTGTCGGGATCTAGAATCTTGTGGTGCGGGTTCTGAGCACAATGGCCTCCTGAGATAAGCGGTTTCCTAGGATACGGTTTCCACGGATACGGTTGCCTTGGTTACTGCATTCTAGAATGCGGTGTGTCGGGATCTAGAATCTTGTGGTGCGGGTTCTGAGCACAATGGCCTCCTGAGATAAGCGGTTTCCTAGGATACGGTTTCCAAGGATACGGTTGCCTTGGTTACTGCATTCTAGAATGCGGTGTGTCGGCATCTAGAATCTTGTGGTGCGGTTTCTGAGCACAACGGCCTCCTGAGATAAGCGGTTTCCTACGATACGGTTTCAAAGGATACGGTTGCCTTGGTTACTGCATTCTAGAATGCCGTGTGTCAGGATCTAGAATCTTGTGGTGCGGGTTCTGAGCACAATGGCCTCCTGAGATAAGCCGTTTCCTAGGATACGGTTTCCAAGGATACGGTTGCCTTGGATACTGCATTCTAGAATGCGGTGTGTCAGGATCTAGAATCTTGTGTTGCGGGTTCTGAGCACAATGGCCTCCAGGGTAAGCCGTTTCCTAGGATACGGTTTCCAAGGATACGGTGCCATGGTTACTGCATTCTAGAATGCGGTGTGTCAGGATCTAGAATCTTGTGGTGCGGGTTCTGAGCACAATGGCCTCCTGAGATAAGCGGTTCCCTGGATACGGTTTCCAAGGATACGGTTGCCTTGGATACGGCATTCTAGAATGCCGTGTGTCAGGATCTAGAATCTTGTGGTGCGGGTTCTGAGCACAATGGCCTCCTGAGATAAGCGGTTTCCTAGGATACGGTTTCCAAGGATACGGTTGCCTTGGTTACTGCATTCTAGAATGCGGTGTGTCGGGATCTAGAATCTTGTGGTGCGGGTTCTGAGCACAATGGCCTCCTGAGATAAGCGGTTTCCTAGGATACGGTTTCCACGGATACGGTTGCCTTGGTTACTGCATTCTAGAATGCGGTGTGTCGGGATCTAGAATCTTGTGGTGCGGGTTCTGAGCACCATGGCCTCCTGAGATAAGCGGTTTCCTAGGATACGGTTTCCACGGATACGGTTGCCTTGGTTACTGCATTCTAGAATGCGGTGTGTCGGGATCTAGAATCTTGTGGTGCGGGTTCTGAGCACAATGGCCTCCTGAGATAAGCGGTTTCCTAGGATACGGTTTCCAAGGATACGGTTGCCTTGGATACTGCATTCTAGAATGCGGTGTGTCGGGATCTAGAATCTTGTGGTGCGGGTTCTGAGCACAATGGCCTCCTGAGATAAGCGGTTTCCTAGGATACGGTTTCCAAGGATACGGTTGCCTTGGATACTGCATTCTAGAATGCGGTGTGTCGGGATCTAGAATCTTGTGGTGCGGGTTCTGAGCACAATGGCCTCCTGAGATAAGCGGTTTCCTAGGATACGGTTTCCAAGGATACGGTTGCCTTGGATACTGCATTGTAGAATGCGGTGTGTCGGGATCTAGAATCTTGTGGTGCGGGTTCTGAGCACAAGGGCCTCCTGAGATAAGCGGTTTCCTAGGATACGGTTTCCACGGATACGGTTGCCTTGGTTACTGCATTCTAGAATGCGGTGTGTCGGGATCTAGAATCTTGTGGTGCGGGTTCTGAGCACAATGGCCTCCTGAGATAAGCGGTTTCCTAGGATACGGTTTCCAAGGATACGGTTGCCTTGGTTACTGCATTCTAGAATGCGGTGTGTCGGCATCTAGAATCTTGTGGTGCGGGTTCTGAGCACATTGGCCTCCTGAGATAAGCGGTTTCCTAGGATACGGTTTCCAAGGATACGGTTGCCTTGGATACTGCATTCTAGAATGCGGTGTGTCGGGATCTAGAATCTTGTGGTGCGGGTTCTGAGCACAATGGCCTCCTGAGATAATCGGTTTCCTAGGACACGGTTTCCAAGGATACGGTTGCCTTGGATACTGCATTCTAGAATGCGGTGTGTCGGGATCTAGAATCTTGTGGTGCGGGTTCTGAGCACAATGGCCTCCTGAGATAAGCGGTTTCCTAGGATACGGTTTCCACGGATACGGTTGCCTTGGTTACTGCATTCTAGAATGCGGTGTGTCGGGATCTAGAATCTTGTGGTGCGGGTTCTGAGCACAATGGCCTCCTGAGATAAGCGGTTTCCTAGGATACGGTTTCCACCGATACGGTTGCCTTGGTTACTGCATTCTAGAATGCGGTGTGTCGGGATCTAGAATCTTGTGGTGCGGGTTCTGAGCACAATGGCCTCCTGAGATAAGCGGTTTCCTAGGATACGGTTTCCAAGGATACGGTTGCCTTGGTTACTGCATTCTAGAATGCGGTGTGTCGGGATCTAGAATCTTGTGGTGCGGGTTCTGAGCACAATGGCCTCCTGAGAAAAGCGGTTTCCTAGGATACGGTTTCCAAGGATACGGTTGCCTTGGATACGGCGTTCTAGAATGTGGTGTGTTAACATCTAGAATCGTGTTGTACTGGTTCTGAGCACAGTGGCCTCCTGAGAAAATCGGTTTCCTAGGATAAGTTTTCCAAGGATACGGTTGCCTTGGATACTGCATTCTAGAATGCGGTGTGTCAGGATCTAGAATCTTGTGGTGCGGTTTCTGAGCACAATGGCCTCCTGACATAAGCGGTTTCCTAGGATAAGGTTTCCAAGGATACGGTTGCCTTGGATACTGCATTCTAGAATGCGGTGTGTCAGGATCTGGAATGTTGTGGTGCGGGTTCTGAGCACAATGGCCTCCTGAGATAAGCGGTTTCCTAGGATACGGTTTCCAAGGATACGGTTGCCTTGGATACTGCATTCTAGAATGCGGTGTGTCAGGATCTAGAATCTTGTGGTGCGGGTTCTGAGCACAATGGCCTCCTGACATAAGCGGTTTCCTAGGATACGGTTTCCAAGGATACGGTTGCCTTGGTTAGTGCATTCTAGAACGCGGTGTGTCAGGATCTAGAATCTTGTGGTGCAGGTTCTGAACACAATGGCCTCCTAAGATAAGCGGTTTCCTAGGATACGGTTTCCAAGGATACGGTTGCCATGGATACGGGGTTCTGGAATGTGGTGTACAGCATCTAGAATATTGTGGTGCGGGTTCTGAGCACAATGGCCTCCTGAGAAAATCGGTTTCCTAGGATACTGTTTCCAAGTATACGGTTGCCTTGGATACTGCATTCTAGAATGCGGTGTGTCAGGATCTAGAATCTTGTGGTGCGGGTTCTGAGCACAATGGCCTCCTAGGATAAGCGGTTTCCTAGGATACGGTTTCCAAGGATACGGTTGCCTTGGATACTGCATTCTAGAATGCGGTGTGTCAGGATCTGGAATCTTGTGGTGCGGGTTCTGAGCACTATGGCCTCCTGAGATAAGCGGTTTCCTAGGATACGGTTTCCAAGGATACGGTTGCCTTGGATACTGCATTCTAGAATGCGGTGTGTCAGGATCTAGAATCTGTGGTGCGAGTTCTGAGCACAATGGCCTCCTGAGTTAAGCGGTTTCCTAGGATACGGTTTCCAAGGATACGGTTGCCTTGGATACTGCATTCTACAATGCGGTGTGTCAGGATCTAGAATCTGTTGGTGGGGGTTCTGAGCACAATGGCCTCCTGAGATAAGCGCATTCCTAGGATGCGGTTTCCAAGGATACGGTTGCCTTGGATACGGTGTTCTAGAATGTTGTGTGTCAGGATGTAGAATCTTGTGGTGCGGGTTCTGAGCACAAAGGCCTCCTGAGAAAAGCGGATTCCTAGGATACGGTTTCCAAGGATACGGTTGCCTTGGATATGGCGTTCTAGAATGTGGTGTGTCAGGATCTAGAATCTTGTGGTGTGGGTTCTGAGCACTATGGTCTCCAGAGTCAGCGGTTTCCTAGGATACGGTTTCCAAGGATACGGTTGCCATGGAAACGGCACGGCGTTTTGGAATGTGGTGTGTCAGCATCTAGAATCTTGTGGTGCGGGTTCTGAGCACAATGGCCTCTTGAGAAAAGCGGATTCCTAGGATACGGTTTCCAAGGATACGGTTGCCTTGGATATGGCGTTCTAGAATGTGGTGTGTCAGGATCTAGAATATTGTGGTTAGGGTTCTGAGCACTATGGTCTCCAGAGTAAGCGGTTTCCTAGGATACGGTTTCCAAGGATACGGTTGCCTTGGATATGGCGTTCTATAATGTGGTGTGTCAGGATCTAGAATATTGTGGTTCGGGTTCTGAGCACTATGGTCTCCAGAGTAATCGGTTTCCTAGGATACGGTTTGCAAGGATACGGTTGCCTTGGATACTGCATTCTAGAATGCGGTGTGTCAGGATCTAGAATCTTGTGGTGCGGGTTCTGAGCACAATGGCCTCCTGACATAAGCGGTTTCCTAGGATTAGGTTTCCTAGGATACGGTTGCCTTGGATACTGCATTCTAGAATGCGGTGTGTCAGGATCTGGAATCTTGTGGTGCGGGTTCTGAGCACAATGGCCTCCTAGGATAAGCGGTTTCCTAGGATACGGATTCCAAGGATACGGTTGCCTTGGTTACTGCATTCTAGAACGCGGTGTGTCAGGATCTACAATCTTGTGGTGCAGGTTCTGAGCACAATGGCCTCCTAAGATAAGCGGTTTCCTAGGATACGGTTTCCAAGGATACGGTTGCCATGGATACGGGGTTCTGGAATGTGGTGTACAGCATCTAGAATATTGTGGTGCGTGTTCTGAGCACAATGGCCTCCTGAGATAAGCGGTTTCCTAGGATACGGTTTCCAAGGATACGGTTGCCTTGGTTACAGCATTCTAGAATGCGGTGTGTCAGGATCTAGAATCTTGTGGTGCGGGTTCTGAGCACAACGGCCTCCTGAGATAAGCGGTTTCCTAGGATAAGGTATCCAAGGATACGGTTGCCTTGGATAATGCATTCTAGAATACGGTGTGTCAGGATCTGGAATCTTGTGGTGCGGGTTCTGAGCACAATGGCCTCCAGAGTAAGCCGTTTCCTAGGATACGGTTTCCAATGATACGGTTGCCTTGGATACTGCATTCTAGAATGCGGTGTGTCGGGATCTAGAATCTTGTGGTGCGGGTTCTGAGGACAATGGCCTCCTGAGATAAGCGGTTTCCTAGAATACGGTTTCCAAGGATACGGTTGACTTGGATACGGGGTTCTAGAATGTGGTGTGTCAGGATCTTGAATCTTGTGGGACGGGTTCTGAGCACTATGGTCTCCATAGATAAGCGGTTTCCTAGGATACGGTTGGCTTGGAACTGCATTCTAGAATGTGGTGTGTCAGTATCTAGAATCTTGTGGGGCACGTTCTGAGCACAAAGGCCTCCTGAGATAAGCGGTTTCCTAGGATACGGTTTCCAAGTATACCGTTGTCTTGGTTACTGCGTTTTACAATGTGGTTTGTCAGGTTTTAGAATCTTGTGGTGCGGGTTCTGAGCACTATGGTCTCCAGAGATAAACGGTTTCCTAGGATACGGTTTCCAAGGATACAGTTGCCTTGAATACTGAATTCTAGAAAGCGGTGTGTCAGGATCTAGATTCTTGTGGGGCGAGTTCTGAGCACAATGGCCTCCTCAGATAAGCGGTTTCCTAGGATACGGTTTCCAAGAATAGATATGCCTTGGATACGGCGTTCTAGAATGTGGTGTGTCAGGATCTAGAATCTTGTGGTGCGGGTTCTGAGCACTATGGTCTCAGAGAGTAAGCAGTTTCCTAGGATACGGTTTCCAAGAATACGGTTGCCTTGGATACTGCATTCTAGAATGAGGTGTGTCAGGAGCTAGAATCTTGTGGTGCGGGTTCTGACAACTATGGTCTCCAGAGTAAGAGGTTTCCTAGGAAAAGGTTTCCAAGGATACGGTTGCCTTGGATACTGCGTTCTAGAATGTGGTGTGTCAGTATCTAGAGTCTTGTGGTGCGGGTACTGAGCACAATGTCCTCCTGAGATAAGCGGTTTCCTAGGATAAGGTTTCCAAGGATACGGTTGCCTTGGATACTGCATTCTAGAATACGGTGTGTCAGGATCTGGAATCTTGTGGTGCGGGTTCTGAGCACAATGGCCTCCAGAGTAAGCCGTTTCCTAGGATACGGTTTCCAATGATACGGTTGCCTTGGATACTGCATTCTAGAATGTGGTGTGTCAGGATCTAGAATCTTTTGGTGCGGGTTCTGAGCACAATCGCCTCCTGAGATAAGCGGTTTCCTAGGATACGGTTTCCAAGGATACGGTTGCCTTGGATACTGCATTCTAGAATACGATGTGTCAGGATCTAGAATATTGTGGTGCGGGTTCTGAGCACAATGGCATCCTGAGATAAGCGGTTTCCTAATATACGGTTTCCAAGGATACGGTTGCCTTGGTTACTGCATTCTAGAATGCGGTGTGTCAGGATCTAGAATCTTGTGGTGCGGGTTCTGAGCACGATGGCCTCCTGATATAAGCGGTTTCCTAGGATACGGTATCCAAGGATATGGTTGCCTTGGATACTGCATTCTAGAATGCGGTGTGTCAGGATCTAGAATCTTGTGGTGCGGGTTCTGAGCACAATGGCCTCCTGAGATAAGCGGTTTCCTAGGATAAGGTTTCCAAGGATATGGTTGCCTTGGATACTGCATTCTAGAATACGGTGTGTCAGGATCTGGAATCTTGTGGTGCGGGTTCTGAGCACAATGGCCTCCAGAGTAAGCCGTTTCCTACGATACGGTTTCCAAGGATACGGTTGCCTTGGTTACTGCATTCTAGAATGCGGTGTGTCAGGGTCTAGAATCTTGTGGTGCGTGTTCTGAGCACAACGGCCTCCTGAGATAAGCGGTTTCCTAGGATACGGTTTCCAAGGATACGGTTGCCTTGGTTACTGCATTCTAGAATGCGGTGTGTCGGGATCTAGAATCTTTTGGTGCGGGTTCTGAGCACAATCGCCTCCTGAGATAAGCGGTTTCCTAGGATACGGTTTCCAAGGATACGGTTGCCTTGGATACTGCATTCTAGAATACGATGTGTCAGGATCTAGAATATTGTGGTGCGGGTTCTGAGCACAATGGCCTCCTGAGATAAGCGGTTTCCTAATATACGGTTTCCAAGGATACGGTTGCCTTGGTTACTGCATTCTAGAATGCGGTGTGTCAGGATCTAGAATCTTGTGGTGCGGGTTCTGAGCACGATGGCCTCCTGATATAAGCGGTTTCCTAGGATACGGTATCCAAGGATATGGTTGCCTTGGATACTGCATTCTAGAATGCGGTGTGTCAGGATCTAGAATCTTGTGGTGCGGGTTCTGAGCACAATGGCCTCCAGAGTAAGACGTTTCCTAGGATACGGTTTCCAAGGATACGGTTGCACTCGATACAGCATTCTAGAATGCGGTGTGTCAGGATCTAGAATCTAGTGGGGCTGGTTTGAGCACAATGGCCTCCAGAGATAGGCCGTTTCCTAGGATACGGTTTGTAAGTATACGGTTGCCTTGGAGACTACGTTTTAGAATGTGGTGTGTCAGGATCTAGAATCTTCTGGGGCGGGTCTGAGCACAATGTCCTCCTGAGATAAGCGGTTTCCTAGGATATGGTTTCCAAGGATACGGTTGGCTTGCATATGGGGTTCTAGAATGTTGTGTGTCAGGATATAAAATCTTGTGGGGCGGGTTCGAAGCACAATGGCCTCCATATATAAGCGGTTTCCTAGGATACGGTTTCCAAGGATACAGTGGCCTTGGCTACGGCGTTCTAGAATGTGGTGTGTCAAAATCTAGAATCTTGTGGTTCTGGTTCTGAGCACTATGTTATCCAGAGTAGGCGGTTACCTAGGATACGGTTTCCAAGGATACGGTTGGCTTGCATATGGGGTTCTAGAATGTTGTGTGTCAGGATCTAGAATCTTGTGGTGCGGGTTCTGAGCACAATGGCCTCCTGAGATAAGCGGTTTCCTAGGATCCGGTTTCCAAGTATACGGTTGCCTTGGATACTGCATTCTAGAATACGGTGTGTCAGGATCTAGAATCTTGTGGTGCGGGTTCTGAGCACAATGGCCTCCTGAGATAAGCGGTTTCCTAGGATACGGTTTCCAAGGATACGGTTGCCTTGGTTACTGCATTCTAGAATGCGGTGTGTCAGGATCTAGAATCTTGTGGTGCGGGTTTTGAGCAAAATGGCCTCCTGAGAAAACCGGTTTCCTAGGATACGGTTTCCAAGGATACGGTTGCCTTGGATACTGCATTCTAGAATGCGGTGTGTCAGGATCTAGAATCTTGTGGTGCGGGTTCTGAGCACAATGGCCTCCAGAGTAGCCGTTTCCTAGGATACGGTTTCCAAGGATACGGTTGCCTTGGTTACTGCATTCTAGAATGCGCTATGTCAGGATCTAGAATCTTGTGGTGAGGGTTCTGAGCACAACGGCCTCCTGAGATAAGCGGTTTCCTAGGATAAGGTTTCCAAGGATACGGTTGCCTTGGATACTGCATTCTAGAATGCGGTGTGTCAGGATCTGGAATCTTGTGGTGCGGGTTCTGAGCACAATGAACTCCAGAGTAAGCCGTTTCCTAGGATACGGTTTCCAAGGATACGGTTGCCTTGGTTACTGCATTCTAGAATGCGCTATGTCAGGATCTAGAATCTTGTGGTGCGGGTTCTGAGCACAACGGCCTCCTGAGATAAGCGGTTTCCTAGGATACGGTTTCCAAGGATACGGTTGCCTTGGTTACTGTGTTCTAGAATGCGGTGTGTCAGGATCTAGAATCTTGTGGTGCGGGTTCTGACCACAATAGCCTCCTGAGATAAGCGGTTTCCTAGGATACGGTTTCCAAGGATACGGTTGCCTTGGTTACTGCATTCTAGAATGCGGTGAGTCAGGATCTAGAACCTTGTGGTGTGGGTTCTGAGCACAATGGCCTCCAGAGTAAGCGGTTTCCTAGGATACGGTTTCCAAGGATACGGTTGCCTTGGTTACTGTGTTCTAGAATGCGGTGTGTCAGGATCTAGAATCTTTTGGTGCGGGTTCTGAGCACAATCGCCTCCTGAGATAAGCGGTTTCCTAGGATACGGTTTCCAAGGATACGGTTGCCTTGGATACTGCATTCTAGAATACGATGTGTCAGGATCTAGAATATTGTGGTGCGGGTTCTGAGCACAATGGCCTCCTGAGATAAGCGGTTTCCTAATATACGGTTTCCAAGGATACGGTTGCCTTGGTTACTGCATTCTAGAATGCGGTGTGTCAGGATCTAGAATCTTGTGGTGCGGGTTCTGAGCACGATGGCCTCCTGATATAAGCGGTTTCCTAGGATACGGTATCCAAGGATATGGTTGCCTTGGATACTGCATTCTAGAATGCGGTGTGTCAGGATCTAGAATCTTGTGGTGCGGGTTCTGAGCACAATGGCCTCCAGAGTAAGACGTTTCCTAGGATACGGTTTCCAAGGATACGGTTGCACTCGATACAGCATTCTAGAATGCGGTGTGTCAGGATCTAGAATCTAGTGGGGCTGGTTTGAGCACAATGGCCTCCAGAGATAGGCCGTTTCCTAGGATACGGTTTGTAAGTATACGGTTGCCTTGGAGACTACGTTTTAGAATGTGGTGTGTCAGGATCTAGAATCTTCTGGGGCGGGTCTGAGCACAATGTCCTCCTGAGATAAGCGGTATCCTAGGATATGGTTTCCAAGGATACGGTTGGCTTGCATATGGGGTTCTAGAATGTTGTGTGTCAGGATCTAAAATCTTGTGGGGCGGGTTCGAAGCACAATGGCCTCCATATATAAGCGGTTTCCTAGGATACGGTTTCCAAGGATACAGTGGCCTTGGCTACGGCGTTCTAGAATGTGGTGTGTCAAAATCTAGAATCTTGTGGTTCTGGTTCTGAGCACTATGTTATCCAGAGTAGGCGGTTACCTAGGATACGGTTTCCAAGGATACGGTTGGCTTGCATATGGGGTTCTAGAATGTTGTGTGTCAGGATCTAGAATCTTGTGGTGCGGGTTCTGAGCACAATGGCCTCCTGAGATAAGCGGTTTCCTAGGATACGGTTTCCAAGGATACGGTTGCCTTGGATACTGCATTCTAGAATACGGTGTGTCAGGATCTAGAATCTTGTGGTGCGGGTTCTGAGCACAATGGCCTCCTGAGATAAGCGGTTTCCTAGGATACGGTTTCCAAGGATACGGTTGCCTTGGTTACTGCATTCTAGAATGCGGTGTGTCAGGATCTAGAATCTTGTGGTGCGGGTTCTGAGCACAACGGCCTCCTGAGATAAGCGGTTTCCTAGGATAAGGTTTCCAAGGATACGGTTGCCTTGGATACTGCATTCTAGAATGCGGTGTGTCAGGATCTGGAATCTTGTGGTGCGGGTTCTGAGCACAATGAACTCCAGAGTAAGCCGTTTTCTAGGATACGGTTTCCAAGGATACGGTTGCCTTGGTTACTGCATTCTAGAATGCGGTGTGTCAGGATCTAGAATCTTGTGGTGCGGGTTCTGAGCACAACGGCCTCCTGAGATAAGCGGTTTCCTAGGATACGGTTTCCAAGGATACGGTTGCCTTGGTTACTGTGTTCTAGAATGCGGTGTGTCAGGATCTAGAATCTTGTGGTGCGGGTTCTGACCACAATAGCCTCCTGAGATAAGCGGTTTCCTAGGATACGGTTTCCAAGGATACGGTTGCCTTGGTTACTGCATTCTAGAATGCGGTGAGTCAGGATCTAGAACCTTGTGTTGTGGGTTCTGAGCACAATGGCCTCCAGAGTAAGCGTTTTCCTAGGATACGGTTTCCAAGGATACGGTTGCCTTGGTTACTGTGTTCTAGAATGCGGTGTGTCAGGATCTAGAATCTTGTGGTGCGGGTTCTGAGCACAACGGCCTCCTGAGATAAGCGGTTTCCTAGGATAAGGTTTCCAAGGATACGGTTGCCTTGGAGACTGCATTCTAGAATACGGTGTGTCAGGATCTGGAATCTTGTGGTGCGGGTTCTGAGCACAATGGCCTCCAGAGTAAGCCGTTTCCTAGGATACGGTTTCCAAGGATACGGTTGCCTTGGTTACTGCATTCTAGAATGCGGTGTGTCAGGATCTGGAATCTTGTGGTGCGGGTTCTGAGCACAATGGCCTCCAGAGTAAGCCGTTTCCTAGGATACGGTTTCCAATGATACGGTTGCCTTGGATACTGCATTCTAGAATGCGGTGTGTCAGGATCTAGAATCTTGTGGTGCTGGTTCTGAGCACAATGGCCTCCTGAGATAAGCGGTTTCCTAGGATACGGTTTCCAAGGATACGGTTGCCTTGGATACTGCATTCTAGAAAGCGGTGTGTCAGGGTCTAGAATCTTGTGGTGCGGGTTCTGAGCACAATGGCCTCCTGAGATAAGCGGTTTCCTAGGATACGGTTTCCAAGGATACGGTTGCCTTGGTTACTGCATTCTAGAATGCGGTGTGTCGGGATCTGGAATCTTGTGGTGCGGGTTCTGAGCACAATGGCCTCCAGAGTAAGACGTTTCCTAGGATACGGTTTCCATGGAAACGGTTGCCTTGGTTACTGCATTCTAGAATGGGGTGTGTCAGGATCTAGAATCTTGTGGTGCGGGTTCTGAGCACAATGGCCTCCTGAGATAAGCGGTTTCCTAGGATAAGGTTTCCAAGGATACGGTTGCCTTGGATACTGCATTCTAGAATACGGTGTGTCAGGATCTGGAATCTTGTGGTGCGGGTTCTGAGCACAATGGCCTCCAGAGTAAGTGGTTTCCTAGGATACGGTTTCCAATGATACGGTTGCCTTGGATACTGCATTCTAGAATGCAGTGAGTCAGGATCTAGAACCTTGTGGTGTGCGTTCTGAGCACAATGGCCTCCTGAGATAAGCGGTTTCCTAATATACGGTTTCCAAGGATACGGTTGCCTTGGTTACTGCATTCGAGAATGCGGTGTGTCAGGATCTAGAATCTTGTGGTGCGGGTTCTGAGCACGATGGCCTCCTGATATAAGCGGTTTCCTAGGATACGGTATCCAAGGATATGGTTGCCTTGGATACTGCATTCTAGAATGCGGTGTGTCAGGATCTAGAATCTTGTTGTGCGGGCTCGGAGCACAATGGCCTCCAGAGTAAGACGTTTCCTAGGATACGGTTTCCAAGGATACGGTTGCCTTGGTTACAGCATTCTAGAATGCGGTGTGTCAGAATCTAGAATCTTGTGGTGCGGGTTCTGAGCACAATAGCCTCCTGAGATAAGCGGTTTCCTAGGATACGGTTTCCAAGGATACGGTTGCCTTGGTTACAGCATTCTAGAATGCGGTGTGTCAGGATCTAGAATCTTGTGGTGCGGGTTCTGAGCACAACGGCCTCCTGAGATAAGCGGTTTCCTAGGATAAGGTATCCAAGGATACGGTTGCCTTGGATAATGCATTCTAGAATACGGTGTGTCAGGATCTGGAATCTTGTGGTGCGGGTTCTGAGCACAATGGCCTCCAGAGTAAGCCGTTTCCTAGGATACGGTTTCCAATGATACGGTTGCCTTGGATACTGCATTCTAGAATGCGGTGTGTCGGGATCTAGAATCTTGTGGTGCGGGTTCTGAGGACAATGGCCTCCTGATATAAGCGGTTTCCTAGAATACGGTTTCCAAGGATACGGTTGACTTGGATACGGGGTTCTAGAATGTGGTGTGTCAGGATCTTGAATCTTGTGGGACGGGTTCTGAGCACTATGGTCTCCATAGATAAGCGGTTTCCTAGGATACGGTTGGCTTGGAACTGCATTCTAGAATGTGGTGTGTCAGTATCTAGAATCTTGTGGGGCACGTTCTGAGCACAAAGGCCTCCTGAGATAAGCGGTTTCCTAGGATACGGTTTCCAAGTATACCGTTGTCTTGGTTACTGCGTTTTACAATGTGGTTTGTCAGGTTTTAGAATCTTGTGGTGCGGGTTCTGAGCACTATGGTCTCCAGAGATAAACGGTTTCCTAGGATACGGTTTCCAAGGATACAGTTGCCTTGAATACTGAATTCTAGAAAGCGGTGTGTCAGGATCTAGATTCTTGTGGGGCGAGTTCTGAGCACAATGGCCTCCTCAGATAAGCGGTTTCCTAGGATACGGTTTCCAAGAATAGATATGCCTTGGATACGGCGTTCTAGAATGTGGTGTGTCAGGATCTAGAATCTTGTGGTGCGGGTTCTGAGCACTATGGTCTCAGAGAGTAAGCAGTTTCCTAGGATACGGTTTCCAAGAATACGGTTGCCTTGGATACTGCATTCTAGAATGAGGTGTGTCAGGAGCTAGAATCTTGTGGTGCGGGTTCTGACAACTATGGTCTCCAGAGTAAGAGGTTTCCTAGGAAAAGGTTTCCAAGGATACGGTTGCCTTGGATACTGCGTTCTAGAATGTGGTGTGTCAGTATCTAGAGTCTTGTGGTGCGGGTACTGAGCACAATGTCCTCCTGAGATAAGCGGTTTCCTAGGATAAGGTTTCCAAGGATACGGTTGCCTTGGATACTGCATTCTAGAATACGGTGTGTCAGGATCTGGAATCTTGTGGTGCGGGTTCTGAGCACAATGGCCTCCAGAGTAAGCCGTTTCCTAGGATACGGTTTCCAATGATACGGTTGCCTTGGATACTGCATTCTAGAATGCGGTGTGTCAGGATCTAGAATCTTGTGGTGCGGGTTCTGAGCACAATGGCCTCCTGAGATAAGCGGTTTCCTAGGATAAGGGTTCCAAGGATACGGTTGCCTTGGATACTGCATTCTAGAATACGGTGTGTCAGGATCTGGAATCTTGTGGTGCGGGTTCTGAGCACAATGGCCTCCAGAGTAAGCCGTTTCCTAGGATACGGTTTCCAAGGATACGGTTGCCTTGGTTACTGCATTCTAGAATGCGGTGTGTCAGGATCTAGAATCTTGTGGTGCGGGTTCTGAGCACAACGGCCTCCAGAGATAAGCGGTTTCCTAGGATACGGTTTCCAAGGATACGGTTGCCTTGGTTACTGCATTCTAGAATGCGGTGTGTCGGGATCTAGAATCTTGTGGTGCGGGTTCTGAGCACAATAGCCTCCTGAGATAAGCGGTTTCCTAGGATAAGGTTTCCAAGGATACCGTTGCTTTGGATACTGCATTCTAGAATACGGTGTGTCAGGATCTGGAATCTTGTGGTGCGGGTTCTGAGCACAATGGCCTCCAGAGTAAGCCGTTTCCAAGGATACGGTTTCCAAGGATACGGTTGCCTTGGTTACTGCATTCTAGAATGCGGTGTGTCAGGATCTAGAATCTTTTGGTGCGGGTTCTGAGCACAATCGCCTCCTGAGATAAGCGGTTTCCTAGGATACGGTTTCCAAGGATACGGTTGCCTTGGATACTGCATTCTAGAATACGATGTGTCAGGATCTAGAATATTGTGGTGCGGGTTCTGAGCACAATGGCCTCCTGAGATAAGCGGTTTCCTAATATACGGTTTCCAAGGATACGGTTGCCTTGGTTACTGCATTCTAGAATGCGGTGTGTCAGGATCTAGAATCTTGTGGTGCGGGTTCTGAGCACGATGGCCTCCTGATATAAGCGGTTTCCTAGGATACGGTATCCAAGGATATGGTTGCCTTGGATACTGCATTCTAGAATGCGGTGTGTCAGGATCTAGAATCTTGTGGTGCGGGTTCTGAGCACAATGGCCTCCAGAGTAAGACGTTTCCTAGGATACGGTTTCCAAGGATACGGTTGCCTTGGTTACTGCATTCTAGAATGGGGTGTGTCAGGATCTAGAATCTTGTGGTGCGGGTTCTGAGCACAATGGCCTCCAGAGTAAGCCGTTTCCAAGGATACGGTTTCCAAGGATACGGTTGCCTTGGTTACTGCATTCTAGAATGCGGTGTGTCAGGATCTAGAATCTTGTGGTGCGGGTTCTGAGCACAATAGCCTCCTGAGATAAGCGGTTTCCTAGGATACGGTTTCCAAGGATATGGTTGCCTTGGTTACTGCATTCTAGAATGCAGTGAGTCAGGATCTAGAACCTTGTGGTGTGGGTTCTGAGCACAATGGCCTCCTGAGATAAGCGGTTTCCTAATATACGGTTTCCAAGGATACGGTTGCCTTGGTTACTGCATTCTAGAATGCGGTGTGTCAGGATCTAGAATCTTGTGGTGCGGGTTCTGAGCACGATGGCCTCCTGATATAAGCGGTTTCCTAGGATACGGTATCCAAGGATATGGTTGCCTTGGATACTGCATTCTAGAATGCGGTGTGTCAGGATCTAGAATCTTGTTGTGCGGGTTCGGAGCACAATGGCCTCCAGAGTAAGACGTTTCCTAGCATACAGTTTCCAAGGATACGGTTGCCTTGGTTACTGCATTCTAGAATGCGGTGTGTCAGAATCTAGAATCTTGTGGTGCGGGTTCTGAGCACAATGGCCTCCAGAGTAAGTCGTTTCCTAGGATACGGTTTCCAATGATACGGTTGCCTTGGATACTGCATTCTAGAATGCGGTGTGTCAGGATCTAGAATCTTGTGGTACGGGTTCTGAGCACAATGGCCTCCTGAGATAAGCGGTTTCCTAGGATACGGTTTCCAAGGATACGGTTGCCTTGGTTACTGCATTCTAGAATGCAGTGAGTCAGGATCTAGAACCTTGTGGTGTGCGTTCTGAGCACAATGGCCTCCTGAGATAAGCGGTTTCCTAATATACGGTTTCCAAGGATACGGTTGCCTTGGTTACTGCATTCTAGAATGCGGTGTGTCAGGATCTAGAATCTTGTGGTGCGGGTTCTGAGCACGATGGCCTCCTGATATAAGCGGTTTCCTAGGATACGGTATCCAAGGATATGGTTGCCTTGGATACTGCATTCTAGAATGCGGTGTGTCAGGATCTAGAATCTTGTTGTGCGGGCTCGGAGCACAATGGCCTCCAGAGTAAGACGTTTCCTAGGATACGGTTTCCAAGGATACGGTTGCCTTGGTTACTGCATTCTAGAATGCGGTGTGTCAGAATCTAGAATCTTGTGGTGCGGGTTCTGAGCACAATAGCCTCCTGAGATAAGCGGTTTCCTAGGATACGGTTTCCAAGGATACGGTTGCCTTGGTTACAGCATTCTAGAATGCGGTGTGTCAGGATCTAGAATCTTGTGGTGCGGGTTCTGAGCACAACGGCCTCCTGAGATAAGCGGTTTCCTAGGATAAGGTATCCAAGGATACGGTTGCCTTGGATAATGCATTCTAGAATACGGTGTGTCAGGATCTGGAATCTTGTGGTGCGGGTTCTGAGCACAATGGCCTCCAGAGTAAGCCGTTTCCTAGGATACGGTTTCCAATGATACGGTTGCCTTGGATACTGCATTCTAGAATGCGGTGTGTCGGGATCTAGAATCTTGTGGTGCGGGTTCTGAGGACAATGGCCTCCTGATATAAGCGGTTTCCTAGAATACGGTTTCCAAGGATACGGTTGACTTGCATACGGGGTTCTAGAATGTGGTGTGTCAGGATCTTGAATCTTGTGGGACGGGTTCTGAGCACTATGGTCTCCATAGATAAGCGGTTTCCTAGGATACGGTTGGCTTGGAACTGCATTCTAGAATGTGGTGTGTCAGTATCTAGAATCTTGTGGGGCACGTTCTGAGCACAAAGGCCTCCTGAGATAAGCGGTTTCCTAGGATACGGTTTCCAAGTATACCGTTGTCTTGGTTACTGCGTTTTACAATGTGGTTTGTCAGGTTTTAGAATCTTGTGGTGCTGGTTCTGAGCACTATGGTCTCCAGAGATAAACGGTTTCCTAGGATACGGTTTCCAAGGATACAGTTGCCTTGAATACTGAATTCTAGAAAGCGGTGTGTCAGGATCTAGATTCTTGTGGGGCGAGTTCTGAGCACAATGGCCTCCTCAGATAAGCGGTTTCCTAGGATACGGTTTCCAAGAATAGATATGCCTTGGATACGGCGTTCTAGAATGTGGTGTGTCAGGATCTAGAATCTTGTGGTGCGGGTTCTGAGCACTATGGTCTCAGAGAGTAAGCAGTTTCCTAGGATACGGTTTCCAAGAATACGGTTGCCTTGGATACTGCATTCTAGAATGAGGTGTGTCAGGAGCTAGAATCTTGTGGTGCGGGTTCTGACAACTATGGTCTCCAGAGTAAGAGGTTTCCTAGGAAAAGGTTTCCAAGGATACGGTTGCCTTGGATACTGCGTTCTAGAATGTGGTGTGTCAGTATCTAGAGTCTTGTGGTGCGGGTACTGAGCACAATGTCCTCCTGAGATAAGCGGTTTCCTAGGATAAGGTTTCCAAGGATACGGTTGCCTTGGATACTGCATTCTAGAATACGGTGTGTCAGGATCTGGAATCTTGTGGTGCGGGTTCTGAGCACAATGGCCTCCAGAGTAAGCCGTTTCCTAGGATACGGTTTCCAATGATACGGTTGCCTTGGATACTGCATTCTAGAATGCGGTGTGTCAGGATCTAGAATCTTGTGGTGCGGGTTCTGAGCACAATGGCCTCCTGAGATAAGCGGTTTCCTAGGATAAGGGTTGCAAGGATACGGTTGCCTTGGATACTGCATTCTAGAATACGGTGTGTCAGGATCTGGAATCTTGTGGTGCGGGTTCTGAGCACAATGGCCTCCAGAGTAAGCCGTTTCCTAGGATACGGTTTCCAAGGATACGGTTGCCTTGGTTACTGCATTCTAGAATGCGGTGTGTCAGGATCTAGAATCTTGTGGTGCGGGTTCTGAGCACAACGGCCTCCAGAGATAAGCGGTTTCCTAGGATACGGTTTCCAAGGATACGGTTGCCTTGGTTACTGCATTCTAGAATGCGGTGTGTCGGGATCTAGAATCTTGTGGTGCGGGTTCTGAGCACAATAGCCTCCTGAGATAAGCGGTTTCCTAGGATAAGGTTTCCAAGGATACCGTTGCTTTGGATACTGCATTCTAGAATACGGTGTGTCAGGATCTGGAATCTTGTGGTGCGGGTTCTGAGCACAATGGCCTCCAGAGTAAGCCGTTTCCAAGGATACGGTTTCCAAGGATACGGTTGCCTTGGTTACTGCATTCTAGAATGCGGTGTGTCAGGATCTAGAATCTTTTGGTGCGGGTTCTGAGCACAATCTCCTCCTGAGATAAGCGGTTTCCTAGGATACGGTTTCCAAGGATACGGTTGCCTTGGATACTGCATTCTAGAATGCGGTGTGTCAGGATCTAGAATATTGTGGTGCGGGTTCTGAGCACAATGGCCTCCTGAGATAAGCGGTTTCCTAATATACGGTTTCCAAGGATACGGTTGCCTTGGTTACTGCATTCTAGAATGCGGTGTGTCAGGATCTAGAATCTTGTGGTGCGGGTTCTGAGCACGATGGCCTCCTGATATAAGCGGTTTCCTAGGATACGGTATCCAAGGATATGGTTGCCTTGGATACTGCATTCTAGAATGCGGTGTGTCAGGATCTAGAATCTTGTGGTGCGGGTTCTGAGCACAATGGCCTCCAGAGTAAGACGTTTCCTAGGATACGGTTTCCAAGGATACGGTTGCCTTGGTTACTGCATTCTAGAATGGGGTGTGTCAGGATCTAGAATCTTGTGGTGCGGGTTCTGAGCACAATGGCCTCCAGAGTAAGCCGTTTCCAAGGATACGGTTTCCAAGGATACGGTTGCCTTGGTTACTGCATTCTAGAATGCGGTGTGTCAGGATCTAGAATCTTGTGGTGCGGGTTCTGAGCACAATAGCCTCCTGAGATAAGCGGTTTCCTAGGATACGGTTTCCAAGGATATGGTTGCCTTGGTTACTGCATTCTAGAATGCAGTGAGTCAGGATCTAGAACCTTGTGGTGTGGGTTCTGAGCACAATGGCCTCCTGAGATAAGCGGTTTCCTAATATACGGTTTCCAAGGATACGGTTGCCTTGGTTACTGCATTCTAGAATGCGGTGTGTCAGGATCTAGAATCTTGTGGTGCGGGTTCTGAGCACGATGGCCTCCTGATATAAGCGGTTTCCTAGGATACGGTATCCAAGGATATGGTTGCCTTGGATACTGCATTCTAGAATGCGGTGTGTCAGGATCTAGAATCTTGTTGTGCGGGTTCGGAGCACAATGGCCTCCAGAGTAAGACGTTTCCTAGGATACAGTTTCCAAGGATACGGTTGCCTTGGTTACTGCATTCTAGAATGCGGTGTGTCAGAATCTAGAATCTTGTGGTGCGGGTTCTGAGCACAATAGCCTCCTGAGATAAGCGGTTTCCTAGGATACGGTTTCCAAGGATACGGTTGCCTTGGTTACAGCATTCTAGAATGCGGTGTGTCAGGATCTAGAATCTTGTGGTGCGGGTTCTGAGCACAACGGCCTCCTGAGATAAGCGGTTTCCTAGGATAAGGTATCCAAGGATACGGTTGCCTTGGATAATGCATTCTAGAATACGGTGTGTCAGGATCTGGAATCTTGTGGTGCGGGTTCTGAGCACAATGGCCTCCAGAGTAAGCCGTTTCCTAGGATACGGTTTCCAATGATACGGTTGCCTTGGATACTGCATTCTAGAATGCGGTGTGTCGGGATCTAGAATCTTGTGGTGCGGGTTCTGAGGACAATGGCCTCCTGATATAAGCGGTTTCCTAGAATACGGTTTCCAAGGATACGGTTGACTTGGATACGGGGTTCTAGAATGTGGTGTGTCAGGATCTTGAATCTTGTGGGACGGGTTCTGAGCACTATGGTCTCCATAGATAAGCGGTTTCCTAGGATACGGTTGGCTTGGAACTGCATTCTAGAATGTGGTGTGTCAGTATCTAGAATCTTGTGGGGCACGTTCTGAGCACAAAGGCCTCCTGAGATAAGCCGTTTCCTGGATACGGTTTCCAAGTGTACCGTTGTCTTGGTTACTGCGTTTTACAATGTGGTTTGTCAGGTTTTAGAATCTTGTGGTGCGGGTTCTGAGCACTATGGTCTCCAGAGATAAACGGTTTCCTAGGATACGGTTTCCAAGGATACAGTTGCCTTGAATACTGAATTCTAGAAAGCGGTGTGTCAGGATCTAGAGTCTTGTGGGGCGAGTTCTGAGCACAATGGCCTCCTCAGATAAGCGGTTTCCTAGGATACGGTTTCCAAGAATAGATATGCTTTGGATACGGCGTTCTAGAATGTGGTGTGTCAGGATCTAGAATCTTGTGGTGCGGGTTCAGAGCACTATGGTCTCAGAGAGTAAGCAGTTTCCTAGGATACGGTTTCCAAGAATACGGTTGCCTTGGATACTGCATTCTAGAATGAGGTGTGTCAGGAGCTAGAATCTTGTGGTGCGGGTTCTGACAACTATGGTCTCCAGAGTAAGAGGTTTCCTAGGAAAAGGTTTCCAAGGATACGGTTGCCTTGGATACTGCGTTCTAGAATGTGGTGTGTCAGTATCTAGAGTCTTGTGGTGCGGGTACTGAGCACAATGTCCTCCTGAGATAAGCGGTTTCCTAGGATAAGGTTTCCAAGGATACGGTTGCCTTGGATACTGCATTCTAGAATATGGTGTGTCAGGATCTGGAATCTTGTGGTGCGGGTTCTGAGCACAATGGCCTCCAGAGTAAGCCGTTTCCTAGGATACGGTTTCCAATGATACGGTTGCCTTGGATACTGCATTCTAGAATGCGGTGTGTCAGGATCTAGAATCTTGTGGTGCGGGTTCTGAGCACAATGGCCTCCTGAGATAAGCGGTTTCCTAGGATAAGGTTTCCAAGGATACGGTTGCCTTTGATACTGCATTCTAGAATACGGTGTGTCAGGATCTGGAATCTTGTGGTGCGGGTTCTGAGCACAATGGCCTCCAGAGTAAGCCGTTTCCTAGGATACGGTTTCCAAGGATACGGTTGCCTTGGTTACTGCATTCTAGAATGCGGTGTGTCAGGATCTAGAATCTTGTGGTGCGGGTTCTGAGCACAACGGCCTCCTGAGATAAGCCGTTTCCTAGGATACGGTTTCCAAGGATACGGTTGCCTTGGTTACTGCATTCTAGAATGCGGTGTGTCGGGATCTAGAATCTTGTGGTGCGGGTTCTGAGCACAATAGCCTCCTGAGATAAGCGGTTTCCTAGGATAAGGTTTCCAAGGATACGGTTGCTTTGGATACTGCATTCTAGAATACGGTGTGTCAGGATCTGGAATCTTGTGGTGCGGGTTCTGAGCACAATGGCCTCCAGAGTAAGCCGTTTCCAAGGATACGGTTTCCAAGGATACGGTTGCCTTGGTTACTGCATTCTAGAATGCGGTGTGTCAGGATCTAGAATCTTTTGGTGCGGGTTCTGAGCACAATCGCCTCCTGAGATAAGCGGTTTCCTAGGATACGGTTTCCAAGGATACGGTTGCCTTGGATACTGCATTCTAGAATACGATGTGTCAGGATCTAGAATATTGTGGTGCGGGTTCTGAGCACAATGGCCTCCTGAGATAAGCGGTTTCCTAATATACGGTTTCCAAGGATATGGTTGCCTTGGTTACTGCATTCTAGAATGCGGTGTGTCAGGATCTAGAATCTTGTGGTGCGGGTTCTGAGCACGATGGCCTCCTGATATAAGCGGTTTCCTAGGATACGGTATCCAAGGATATGGTTGCCTTGGATACTGCATTCTAGAATGCGGTGTGTCAGGATCTAGAATCTTGTGGTGCGGGTTCTGAGCACAATGGCCTCCAGAGTAAGACGTTTCCTAGGATACGGTTTCCAAGGATACGGTTGCCTTGGTTACTGCATTCTAGAATGCGGTGTGTCAGAATCTAGAATCTTGTGGTGCGGGTTCTGAGCACAATAGCCTCCTGAGATAAGCGGTTTCCTAGGATACGGTTTCCAAGGATACGTTTGCCTTGGATACTGCATTCTAGAATACGGTGTGTCAGGATCTGGAATCTTGTGGTGCGGGTTCTGAGCACAATGGCCTCCTGAGATAAGCGGTTTCCTAGGATAAGGGTTCCAAGGATACGGTTGCCTTGGATACTGCATTCTAGAATACGGTGTGTCAGGATCTGGAATCTTGTGGTGCGGGTTCTGAGCACAATGGCCTCCAGAGTAAGCCGTTTCCTAGGATACGGTTTCCAATGATACGGTTGCCTTGGATACTGCATTCTAGAATGCGGTGTGTCGGGATCTAGAATCTTGTGGTGCGGGTTCTGAGGACAATGGCCTCCTGATATAAGCGGTTTCCTAGAATACGGTTTCCAAGGATACGGTTGACTTGGATACGGGGTTCTAGAATGTGGTGTGTCAGGATCTTGAATCTTGTGGGACGGGTTCTGAGCACTATGGTCTCCATAGATAAGCGGTTTCCTAGGATACGGTTGGCTTGGAACTGCATTCTAGAATGTGGTGTGTCAGTATCTAGAATCTTGTGGGGCACGTTCTGAGCACAAAGGCCTCCTGAGATAAGCCGTTTCCTGGATACGGTTTCCAAGTGTACCGTTGTCTTGGTTACTGCGTTTTACAATGTGGTTTGTCAGGTTTTAGAATCTTGTGGTGCGGGTTCTGAGCACTATGGTCTCCAGAGATAAACGGTTTCCTAGGATACGGTTTCCAAGGATACAGTTGCCTTGAATACTGAATTCTAGAAAGCGGTGTGTCAGGATCTAGAGTCTTGTGGGGCGAGTTCTGAGCACAATGGCCTCCTCAGATAAGCGGTTTCCTAGGATACGGTTTCCAAGAATAGATATGCTTTGGATACGGCGTTCTAGAATGTGGTGTGTCAGGATCTAGAATCTTGTGGTGCGGGTTCAGAGCACTATGGTCTCAGAGAGTAAGCAGTTTCCTAGGATACGGTTTCCAAGAATACGGTTGCCTTGGATACTGCATTCTAGAATGAGGTGTGTCAGGAGCTAGAATCTTGTGGTGCGGGTTCTGACAACTATGGTCTCCAGAGTAAGAGGTTTCCTAGGAAAAGGTTTCCAAGGATACGGTTGCCTTGGATACTGCGTTCTAGAATGTGGTGTGTCAGTATCTAGAGTCTTGTGGTGCGGGTACTGAGCACAATGTCCTCCTGAGATAAGCGGTTTCCTAGGATAAGGTTTCCAAGGATACGGTTGCCTTGGATACTGCATTCTAGAATATGGTGTGTCAGGATCTGGAATCTTGTGGTGCGGGTTCTGAGCACAATGGCCTCCAGAGTAAGCCGTTTCCTAGGATACGGTTTCCAATGATACGGTTGCCTTGGATACTGCATTCTAGAATGCGGTGTGTCAGGATCTAGAATCTTGTGGTGCGGGTTCTGAGCACAATGGCCTCCTGAGATAAGCGGTTTCCTAGGATAAGGTTTCCAAGGATACGGTTGCCTTTGATACTGCATTCTAGAATACGGTGTGTCAGGATCTGGAATCTTGTGGTGCGGGTTCTGAGCACAATGGCCTCCAGAGTAAGCCGTTTCCTAGGATACGGTTTCCAAGGATACGGTTGCCTTGGTTACTGCATTCTAGAATGCGGTGTGTCAGGATCTAGAATCTTGTGGTGCGGGTTCTGAGCACAACGGCCTCCTGAGATAAGCCGTTTCCTAGGATACGGTTTCCAAGGATACGGTTGCCTTGGTTACTGCATTCTAGAATGCGGTGTGTCGGGATCTAGAATCTTGTGGTGCGGGTTCTGAGCACAATAGCCTCCTGAGATAAGCGGTTTCCTAGGATAAGGTTTCCAAGGATACGGTTGCTTTGGATACTGCATTCTAGAATACGGTGTGTCAGGATCTGGAATCTTGTGGTGCGGGTTCTGAGCACAATGGCCTCCAGAGTAAGCCGTTTCCAAGGATACGGTTTCCAAGGATACGGTTGCCTTGGTTACTGCATTCTAGAATGCGGTGTGTCAGGATCTAGAATCTTTTGGTGCGGGTTCTGAGCACAATCGCCTCCTGAGATAAGCGGTTTCCTAGGATACGGTTTCCAAGGATACGGTTGCCTTGGATACTGCATTCTAGAATACGATGTGTCAGGATCTAGAATATTGTGGTGCGGGTTCTGAGCACAATGGCCTCCTGAGATAAGCGGTTTCCTAATATACGGTTTCCAAGGATATGGTTGCCTTGGTTACTGCATTCTAGAATGCGGTGTGTCAGGATCTAGAATCTTGTGGTGCGGGTTCTGAGAACGATGGCCTCCTGATATAAGCGGTTTCCTAGGATACGGTATCCAAGGATATGGTTGCCTTGGATACTGCATTCTAGAATGCGGTGTGTCAGGATCTAGAATCTTGTGGTGCGGGTTCTGAGCACAATGGCCTCCAGAGTAAGACGTTTCCTAGGATACGGTTTCCAAGGATACGGTTGCCTTGGTTACTGCATTCTAGAATGCGGTGTGTCAGAATCTAGAATCTTGTGGTGCGGGTTCTGAGCACAATAGCCTCCTGAGATAAGCGGTTTCCTAGGATACGGTTTCCAAGGATACGTTTGCCTTGGATACTGCATTCTAGAATACGGTGTGTCAGGATCTGGAATCTTGTGGTGCGGGTTCTGAGCACAATGGCCTCCTGAGATAAGCGGTTTCCTAGGATAAGGGTTCCAAGGATACGGTTGCCTTGGATACTGCATTCTAGAATACGGTGTGTCAGGATCTGGAATCTTGTGGTGCGGGTTCTGAGCACAATGGCCTCCAGAGTAAGCCGTTTCCTAGGATACGGTTTCCAATGATACGGTTGCCTTGGATACTGCATTCTAGAATGCGGTGTGTCGGGATCTAGAATCTTGTGGTGCGGGTTCTGAGGACAATGGCCTCCTGATATAAGCGGTTTCCTAGAATACGGTTTCCAAGGATACGGTTGACTTGGATACGGGGTTCTAGAATGTGGTGTGTCAGGATCTTGAATCTTGTGGGACGGGTTCTGAGCACTATGGTCTCCATAGATAAGCGGTTTCCTAGGATACGGTTGGCTTGGAACTGCATTCTAGAATGTGGTGTGTCAGTATCTAGAATCTTGTGGGGCACGTTCTGAGCACAAAGGCCTCCTGAGATAAGCCGTTTCCTGGATATGGTTTCCAAGTGTACCGTTGTCTTGGTTACTGCGTTTTACAATGTGGTTTGTCAGGTTTTAGAATCTTGTGGTGCGGGTTCTGAGCACTATGGTCTCCAGAGATAAACGGTTTCCTAGGATACGGTTTCCAAGGATACAGTTGCCTTGAATACTGAATTCTAGAAAGCGGTGTGTCAGGATCTAGAGTCTTGTGGGGCGAGTTCTGAGCACAATGGCCTCCTCAGATAAGCGGTTTCCTAGGATACGGTTTCCAAGAATAGATATGCTTTGGATACGGCGTTCTAGAATGTGGTGTGTCAGGATCTAGAATCTTGTGGTGCGGGTTCAGAGCACTATGGTCTCAGAGAGTAAGCAGTTTCCTAGGATACGGTTTCCAAGAATACGGTTGCCTTGGATACTGCATTCTAGAATGAGGTGTGTCAGGAGCTAGAATCTTGTGGTGCGGGTTCTGACAACTATGGTCTCCAGAGTAAGAGGTTTCCTAGGAAAAGGTTTCCAAGGATACGGTTGCCTTGGATACTGCGTTCTAGAATGTGGTGTGTCAGTATCTAGAGTCTTGTGGTGCGGGTACTGAGCACAATGTCCTCCTGAGATAAGCGGTTTCCTAGGATAAGGTTTCCAAGGATACGGTTGCCTTGGATACTGCATTCTAGAATATGGTGTGTCAGGATCTGGAATCTTGTGGTGCGGGTTCTGAGCACAATGGCCTCCAGAGTAAGCCGTTTCCTAGGATACGGTTTCCAATGATACGGTTGCCTTGGATACTGCATTCTAGAATGCGGTGTGTCAGGATCTAGAATCTTGTGGTGCGGGTTCTGAGCACAATGGCCTCCTGAGATAAGCGGTTTCCTAGGATAAGGTTTCCAAGGATACGGTTGCCTTTGATACTGCATTCTAGAATACGGTGTGTCAGGATCTGGAATCTTGTGGTGCGGGTTCTGAGCACAATGGCCTCCAGAGTAAGCCGTTTCCTAGGATACGGTTTCCAAGGATACGGTTGCCTTGGTTACTGCATTCTAGAATGCGGTGTGTCAGGATCTAGAATCTTGTGGTGCGGGTTCTGAGCACAACGGCCTCCTGAGATAAGCCGTTTCCTAGGATACGGTTTCCAAGGATACGGTTGCCTTGGTTACTGCATTCTAGAATGCGGTGTGTCGGGATCTAGAATCTTGTGGTGCGGGTTCTGAGCACAATAGCCTCCTGAGATAAGTGGTTTCCTAGGATAAGGTTTCCAAGGATACGGTTGCTTTGGATACTGCATTCTAGAATACGGTGTGTCAGGATCTGGAATCTTGTGGTGCGGGTTCTGAGCACAATGGCCTCCAGAGTAAGCCGTTTCCAAGGATACGGTTTCCAAGGATACGGTTGCCTTGGTTACTGCATTCTAGAATGCGGTGTGTCAGGATCTAGAATCTTTTGGTGCGGGTTCTGAGCACAATCGCCTCCTGAGATAAGCGGTTTCCTAGGATACGGTTTCCAAGGATACGGTTGCCTTGGATACTGCATTCTAGAATACGATGTGTCAGGATCTAGAATATTGTGGTGCGGGTTCTGAGCACAATGGCCTCCTGAGATAAGCGGTTTCCTAATATACGGTTTCCAAGGATATGGTTGCCATGGTTACTGCATTCTAGAATGCGGTGTGTCAGGATCTAGAATCTTGTGGTGCGGGTTCTGAGCACGATGGCCTCCTGATATAAGCGGTTTCCTAGGATACGGTATCCAAGGATATGGTTGCCTTGGATACTGCATTCTAGAATGCGGTGTGTCAGGATCTAGAATCTTGTGGTGCGGGTTCTGAGCACAATGGCCTCCAGAGGAAGACGTTTCCTAGGATACGGTTTCCAAGGATACGGTTG
Source organism: Desmodus rotundus (assembly GCF_022682495.2). NCBI lineage: Eukaryota > Metazoa > Chordata > Mammalia > Chiroptera > Phyllostomidae > Desmodus > Desmodus rotundus. The sequence continues at coordinate 314,654 of NW_026527445.1, read as the reverse complement.
CCTTGGTTACTGCATTCTAGAATGCGGTGTGTCAGAATCTAGAATCTTGTGGTGCGGGTTCTGAGCACAATAGCCTCCTGAGATAAGCGGTTTCCTAGGATACGGTTTCCAAGGATACGTTTGCCTTGGATACTGCATTCTAGAATACGGTGTGTCAGGATCTGGAATCTTGTGGTGCGGGTTCTGAGCACAATGGCCTCCTGAGATAAGCGGTTTCCTAGGATAAGGGTTCCAAGGATACGGTTGCCTTGGATACTGCATTCTAGAATACGGTGTGTCAGGATCTGGAATCTTGTGGTGCGGGTTCTGAGCACAATGGCCTCGAGAGTAAGCCGTTTCCTAGGATACGGTTTCCAAGGATACGGTTGCCTTGGTTACTGCATTCTAGAATGCGGTGTGTCAGGATCTAGAATCTTGTGGTGCGGGTTCTGAGCACAACGGCCTCCAGAGATAAGCGGTTTCCTAGGATGCGGTTTCCAAGGATACGGTTGCCTTGGTTACTGCATTCTAGAATGCGGTGTGTCGGGATCTAGAATCTTGTGGTGCGGGTTCTGAGCACAATAGCCTCCTGAGATAAGCGGTTTCCTAGGATAAGGTTTCCAAGGATACCGTTGCTTTGGATACTGCATTCTAGAATACGGTGTGTCAGGATCTGGAATCTTGTGGTGCGGGTTCTGAGCACAATGGCCTCCAGAGTAAGCCGTTTCCAAGGATACGGTTTCCAAGGATACGGTTGCCTTGGTTACTGCATTCTAGAATGCGGTGTGTCAGGATCTAGAATCTTTTGGTGCGGGTTCTGAGCACAATCGCCTCCTGAGATAAGCGGTTTCCTAGGATACGGTTTCCAAGGATACGGTTGCCTTGGATACTGCATTCTAGAATACGATGTGTCAGGATCTAGAATATTGTGGTGCGGGTTCTGAGCACAATGGCCTCCTGAGATAAGCGGTTTCCTAATATACGGTTTCCAAGGATACGGTTGCCTTGGTTACTGCATTCTAGAATGCGGTGTGTCAGGATCTAGAATCTTGTGGTGCGGGTTCTGAGCACGATGGCCTCCTGATATAAGCGGTTTCCTAGGATACGGTATCCAAGGATATGGTTGCCTTGGATACTGCATTCTAGAATGCGGTGTGTCAGGATCTAGAATCTTGTGGTGCGGGTTCTGAGCACAATGGCCTCCAGAGTAAGACGTTTCCTAGGATACGGTTTCCAAGGATACGGTTGCCTTGGTTACTGCATTCTAGAATGGGGTGTGTCAGGATCTAGAATCTTGTGGTGCGGGTTCTGAGCACAATGGCCTCCAGAGTAAGCCGTTTCCAAGGATACGGTTTCCAAGGATATGGTTGCCTTGGTTACTGCATTCTAGAATGCGGTGTGTCAGGATCTAGAATCTTGTGGTGCGGGTTCTGAGCACAATAGCCTCCTGAGATAAGCGGTTTCCTAGGATACTGTTTCCAAGGATACGGTTGCCTTGGTTACTGCATTCTAGAATGCAGTGAGTCAGGATCTAGAACCTTGTGGTGTGGGTTCTGAGCACAATGGCCTCCTGAGATAAGCGGTTTCCTAATATACGGTTTCCAAGGATACGGTTGCCTTGGTTACTGCATTCTAGAATGCGGTGTGTCAGGATCTAGAATCTTGTGGTGCGGGTTCTGAGCACGATGGCCTCCTGATATAAGCGGTTTCCTAGGATACGGTATCCAAGGATATGGTTGCCTTGGATACTGCATTCTAGAATGCGGTGTGTCAGGATCTAGAATCTTGTTGTGCGGGTTCGGAGCACAATGGCCTCCAGAGTAAGACGTTTCCTAGGATACAGTTTCCAAGGATACGGTTGCCTTGGTTACTGCATTCTAGAATGCGGTGTGTCAGAATCTAGAATCTTGTGGTGCGGGTTCTGAGCACAATAGCCTCCTGAGATAAGCGGTTTCCTAGGATACGGTTTCCAAGGATACGGTTGCCTTGGTTACAGCATTCTAGAATGCGGTGTGTCAGGATCTAGAATCTTGTGGTGCGGGTTCTGAGCACAACGGCCTCCTGAGATAAGCGGTTTCCTAGGATAAGGTATCCAAGGATACGGTTGCCTTGGATAATGCATTCTAGAATACGGTGTGTCAGGATCTGGAATCTTGTGGTGCGGGTTCTGAGCACAATGGCCTCCAGAGTAAGCCGTTTCCTAGGATACGGTTTCCAATGATACGGTTGCCTTGGATACTGCATTCTAGAATGCGGTGTGTCGGGATCTAGAATCTTGTGGTGCGGGTTCTGAGGACAATGTCCTCCTGATATAAGCGGTTTCCTAGAATACGGTTTCCAAGGATACGGTTGACTTGGATACGGGGTTCTAGAATGTGGTGTGTCAGGATCTTGAATCTTGTGGGACGGGTTCTGAGCACTATGGTCTCCATAGATAAGCGGTTTCCTAGGATACGGTTGGCTTGGAACTGCATTCTAGAATGTGGTGTGTCAGTATCTAGAATCTTGTGGGGCACGTTCTGAGCACAAAGGCCTCCTGAGATAAGCGGTTTCCTAGGATACGGTTTCCAAGTATACCGTTGTCTTGGTTACTGCGTTTTACAATGTGGTTTGTCAGGTTTTAGAATCTTGTGGTGCGGGTTCTGAGCACTATGGTCTCCAGAGATAAACGGTTTCCTAGGATACGGTTTCCAAGGATACAGTCCCTTGAATACTGAATTCTAGAAATTCTAGAAAGCGGTGTGTCAGGATCTAGAGTCTTGTGGGGCGAGTTCTGAGCACAATGGCCTCCTCAGATAAGCGGTTTCCTAGGATACGGTTTCCAAGAATAGATATGCCTTGGATACGGCGTTCTAGAATGTGGTGTGTCAGGATCTAGAATCTTGTGGTGCGGGTTCAGAGCACTATGGTCTCAGAGAGTACGCAGTTTCCTAGGATACGGTTTCCAAGAATACGGTTGCCTTGGATACTGCATTCTAGAATGAGGTGTGTCAGGAGCTAGAATCTTGTGGTGCGGGTTCTGACAACTATGGTCTCCAGAGTAAGAGGTTTCCTAGGAAAAGGTTTCCAAGGATACGGTTGCCTTGGATACTGCGTTCTAGAATGTGGTGTGTCAGTATCTAGAGTCTTGTGGTGCGGGTACTGAGCACAATGTCCTCCTGAGATAAGCGGTTTCCTAGGGTAAGGTTTCCAAGGATACGGTTGCCTTGGATACTGCATTCTAGAATACGGTGTGTCAGGATCTGGAATCTTGTGGTGCGGGTTCTGAGCACAATGGCCTCCAGAGTAAGCCGTTTCCTAGGATACGGTTTCCAATGATACGGTTGCCTTGGATACTGCATTCTAGAATGCGGTGTGTCAGGATCTAGAATCTTGTGGTGCGGGTTCTGAGCACAATGGCCTCCTGAGATAAGCGGTTTCCTAGGATAAGGTTTCCAAGGATACGGTTGCCTTTGATACTGCATTCTAGAATACGGTGTGTCAGGATCTGGAATCTTGTGGTGCGGGTTCTGAGCACAATGGCCTCCAGAGTAAGCCGTTTCCTAGGATACGGTTTCCAAGGATACGGTTGCCTTGGTTACTGCATTCTAGAATGCGGTGTGTCAGGATCTAGAATCTTGTGGTGCGGGTTCTGAGCACAACGGCCTCCTGAGATAAGCGGTTTCCTAGGATACGGTTTCCAAGGATACGGTTGCCTTGGTTACTGCATTCTAGAATGCGGTGTGTCGGGATCTAGAATCTTGTGGTGCGGGTTCTGAGCACAATAGCCTCCTGAGATAAGCGGTTTCCTAGGATAAGGTTTCCAAGGATACGGTTGCTTTGGATACTGCATTCTAGAATACGGTGTGTCAGGATCTGGAATCTTGTGGTGCGGGTTCTGAGCACAATGGCCTCCAGAGTAAGCCGTTTCCAAGGATACGGTTTCCAAGGATACGGTTGCCTTGGTTACTGCATTCTAGAATGCGGTGTGTCAGGATCTAGAATCTTTTGGTGCGGGTTCTGAGCACAATCGCCTCCTGAGATAAGCGGTTTCCTAGGATACGGTTTCCAAGGATACGGTTGCCTTGGATACTGCATTCTAGAATACGATGTGTCAGGATCTAGAATATTGTGGTGCGGGTTCTGAGCACAATGGCCTCCTGAGATAAGCGGTTTCCTAATATACGGTTTCCAAGGATACGGTTGCCTTGGTTACTGCATTGTAGAATGCGGTGTGTCAGGATGTAGAATCTTGTGGTGCGGGTTCTGAGCACCATGGCCTCCTGATATAAGCGGTTTCCTAGGATACGGTATCCAAGGATATGGTTGCCTTGGATACTGCATTCTAGAATGCGGTGTGTCAGGATCTAGAATCTTGTGGTGCGGGTTCTGAGCACAATGGCCTCCAGAGTAAGACGTTTCCTAGGATACGGTTTCCAAGGATACGGTTGCCTTGGTTACTGCATTCTAGAATGCGGTGTGTCAGAATCTAGAATCTTGTGGTGCGGGTTCTGAGCACAATAGCCTCCTGAGATAAGCGGTTTCCTAGGATACGGTTTCCAAGGATACGGTTGCACTCGATACAGCATTCTAGAATGCGGTGTGTCAGGATCTAGAATCTAGTGGGGCTGGTTTGAGCACAATGGCCTCCAGAGATAGGCCGTTTCCTAGGATACGGTTTGTAAGTATACGGTTGCCTTGGAGACTACGTTTTAGAATGTGGTGTGTCAGGATCTAGAATCTTCTGGGGCGGGTCTGAGCACAATGTCCTCCTGAGATAAGCGGTTTCCTAGGATATGGTTTCCAAGGATACGGTTGGCTTGCATATGGGGTTCTAGAATGTTGTGTGTCAGGATCTAGAATCTTGTGGGGCGGGTTCGAAGCACAATGGCCTCCATATATAAGCGGTTTCCTAGGATACGGTTTCCAAGGATACAGTGGCCTTGGCTACGGCGTTCTAGAATGTGGTGTGTCAAAATCTAGTATCTTGTGGTTCTGGTTCTGAGCACTATGTTATCCAGAGTAGGCGGTTTCCTAGGATACGGTTTCCAAGGATACGGTTGGCTTGCATATGGGGTTCTAGAATGTTGTGTGTCAGGATCTAGAATCTTGTTGGACGGGTTCTGAGCACAATGTCCTCCATATAAAAGTGGTTTCCAAGGATACTGTTTCCAAGGATACGGTTGCCTTGGATACTGCGTTTTACAATGTTCATTGTCAGAATCTAGAATCTTGTGGGGCAGGTTCTGAGCACAATGGTCTCCAGAGATAAGAGGTTTCCTAGGATACGGTTTCCAGGATACGGTTGCCGTGGACACGGCGTTCTAGAATGTGGTGTGTCAGGATCTAGAATATTGTTGGTCAGGTTCAGAGAACAATAGTCTACAGGAATACGCGGTATCCTAGGATACGGACTCCAAGAATACGGTTGCCTTGCATACGGCGTTCTAGAATGTGGTGTAACAGGATCTAGAATCTTGTGGGACGGGTTCTGAGCACAATGGTCTCCAGGTATTCGCAGTTTACTAGGATTCCGTCTCCAAGTATACGGTTGCCTTGGATAGTGCGTTTTACAATGTGGTATGTCCGGATCTAGAATCTTGTGGTGCGGGTTCTGAGCACTATGGTGTCCAGAGTAAGCGGTTTCCTAGGATACGGTTGGCTTGGAACTGCATTCTAGAATGTGGTGTGTCAGTATCTAGAATCTTGTGGGGCACGGTCTGAGCACAAAGGCCTCCTGAGATAAGCGGTTTCCTAGGATACGGTTTCCAAGGATACGGATGACTTGGATACGGGGTTCTAGAATGTGGTTTGTCAGGATCTTGAATCTTGTGCGACGGGTTCTGAGCACTATGGTCTCCATAGATAAGCGGTTTCCTAGGATACGGTTGGCTTGGAACTGCATTCTAGAATGTGGTGTGTCAGTATCTAGAATCTTGTGGGGCACGTTCTGAGCACAAAGGCCTCCTGAGATAAGCGGTTTCCTAGGATACGGTTTCCAAGTATACCGTTGTCTTGGTTACTGCGTTTTACAATGTGGTTTTTCAGGTTTTAGAATTGTGGTGCGGGTTCTGAGCACTATGGTCTCCAGAGATAAGCGGTTTCCTAGGATACGGTTTCCAAGGATACAGTTGCCTTGAATACTGAGATCTAGAAAGCGATGTGTCAGGATCGAGAGTCTTGTGGGGCGAGTTCTGAGTACGATGGCCTCCTCAGATAAGCGGTTTCCTAGGATACGGTTTCCAAGAATAGAGATGCCTTGGATACGGCGTTCTAGAATGTGGTGTGTCAGGATCTAGAATATTGTGGTGCGGGTTCTGAGCACAATGGCCTCCTGAGATAAGCGGTTTCCTAGGATACGGTTTCCAAGGATACGGTTGCCTTGGATACTGCATTCTAGAATACGGTGTGTCAGGATCTGGAATCTTGTGGTGCGGGTTCTGAGCACAATGGCCTCCAGAGTAAGCCGTTTCCTAGGATACGGTTTCCAAGGATACGGTTGCCTTGGTTACTGCATTCTAGAATGCGGTGTGTCAGGATCTAGAATCTTGTGGTGCGGGTTCTGAGCACAACGGCCTCCTGAGATAAGCGGTTTCCTAGGATACGGTTTCCAAGGATACGGTTGCCTTGGTTACTGCATTCTAGAATGCGGTGTGTCGGGATCTAGAATCTTGTGGTGCGGGTTCTGAGCACAATAGCCTCCTGAGATAAGCGGTTTCCTAGGATAAGGTTTCCAAGGATACGGTTGCTTTGGATACTGCATTCTAGAATACGGTGTGTCAGGATCTGGAATCTTGTGGTGCGGGTTCTGAGCACAATGGCCTCCAGAGTAAGCCGTTTCCAAGGATACGGTTTCCAAGGATACAGTTGCCTTGAATACTGAATTCTAGAAAGCGGTGTGTCAGGATCTAGAGTCTTGTGGGGCAAGTTCTGAGCACAATGGCCTCCTCAGATAAGCGGTTTCCTAGGATACGGTTTCCAAGAATAGATATGCCTTGGATACGGCGTTCTAGAATGTGGTGTGTCAGGATCTAGAATCTTGTGGTGCGGGTTCAGAGCACTATGGTCTCAGAGAGTAAGCAGTTTCCTAGGATACGGTTTCCAAGAATACGGTTGCCTTGGATACTGCATTCTAGAATACGGTGTGTCAGGATCTGGAATCTTGTGGTGCGGGTTCTGAGCACAATGGCCTCCAGAGTAAGCCGTTTCCTAGGATACGGTTTCCAAGGATACGGTTGCCTTGGATACTGCGTTCTAGAATGCGGTGTGTCAGGATCTAGAATCTTGTGGTGCGGGTTCTGAGCACAATGGCCTCCTGAGATAAGCGGTTTCCTAGGATAAGGTTTCCAAGGATACGGTTGCCTTTGATACTGCATTCTAGAATACGGTGTGTCAGGATCTGGAATCTTGTGGTGCGGGTTCTGAGCACAATGGCCTCCAGAGTAAGCCGTTTCCTAGGATACGGTTTCCAAGGATACGGTTGCCTTGGTTACTGCATTCTAGAATGCGGTGTGTCAGGATCTAGAATCTTGTGGTGCGGGTTCTGAGCACAACGGCCTCCTGAGATAAGCGGTTTCCTAGGATACGGTTTCCAAGGATACGGTTGCCTTGGTTACTGCATTCTAGAATGTGGTGTGTCGGGATCGAGAATCTTGTGGTGCGGGTTCTGAGCACAATAGCCTCCTGAGATAAGCGGTTTCCTAGGATAAGGTTTCCAAGGATACGGTTGCTTTGGATACTGCATTCTAGAATACGGTGTGTCAGGATCTGGAATCTTGTGGTGCGGGTTCTGAGCACAATGGCCTCCAGAGTAAGCCGTTTCCAAGGATACGGTTTCCAAGGATACGGTTGCCTTGGTTACTGCATTCTAGAATGCGGTGTGTCAGGATCTAGAATCTTTTGGTGCGGGTTCTGAGCACAATCGCCTCCTGAGATAAGCGGTTTCCTAGGATACGGTTTCCAAGGATACGGTTGCCTTGGATACTGCATTCTAGAATACGATGTGTCAGGATCTAGAATATTGTGGTGCGGGTTCTGAGCACAATGGCCTCCTGAGATAAGCGGTTTCCTAATATACGGTTTCCAAGGATACGGTTGCCTTGGTTACTGCATTCTAGAATGCGGTGTGTCAGGATGTAGAATCTTGTGGTGCGGGTTCTGAGCACCATGGCCTCCTGATATAAGCGGTTTCCTAGGATACGGTATCCAAGGATATGGTTGCCTTGGATACTGCATTCTAGAATGCGGTGTGTCAGGATCTAGAATCTTGTGGTGCGGGTTCTGAGCACAATGGCCTCCAGAGTAAGACGTTTCCTAGGATACGGTTTCCAAGGATACGGTTGCCTTGGTTACTGCATTCTAGAATGCGGTGTGTCAGAATCTAGAATCTTGTGGTGCGGGTTCTGAGCACAATAGCCTCCTGAGATAAGCGGTTTCCTAGGATACGGTTTCCAAGGATACGGTTGCACTCGATACAGCATTCTAGAATGCGGTGTGTCAGGATCTAGAATCTAGTGGGGCTGGTTTGAGCACAATGGCCTCCAGAGATAGGCCGTTTCCTAGGATACGGTTTGTAAGTATACGGTTGCCTTGGAGACTACGTTTTAGAATGTGGTGTGTCAGGATCTAGAATCTTCTGGGGCGGGTCTGAGCACAATGTCCTCCTGAGATAAGCGGTTTCCTAGGATATGGTTTCCAAGGATACGGTTGGCTTGCATATGGGGTTCTAGAATGTTGTGTGTCAGGATCTAGAATCTTGTGGGGCGGGTTCGAAGCACAATGGCCTCCATATATAAGCGGTTTCCTAGGATACGGTTTCCAAGGATACAGTGGCCTTGGCTACGGCGTTCTAGAATGTGGTGTGTCAAAATCTAGTATCTTGTGGTTCTGGTTCTGAGCACTATGTTATCCAGAGTAGGCGGTTTCCTAGGATACGGTTTCCAAGGATACGGTTGGCTTGCATATGGGGTTCTAGAATGTTGTGTGTCAGGATCTAGAATCTTGTTGGACGGGTTCTGAGCACAATGTCCTCCATATAAAAGTGGTTTCCAAGGATACTGTTTCCAAGGATACGGTTGCCTTGGATACTGCGTTTTACAATGTTCATTGTCAGAATCTAGAATCTTGTGGGGCAGGTTCTGAGCACAATGGTCTCCAGAGATAAGAGGTTTCCTAGGATACGGTTTCCAGGATACGGTTGCCGTGGACACGGCGTTCTAGAATGTGGTGTGTCAGGATCTAGAATATTGTTGGTCAGGTTCAGAGAACAATAGTCTACAGGAATACGCGGTATCCTAGGATACGGACTCCAAGAATACGGTTGCCTTGCATACGGCGTTCTAGAATGTGGTGTAACAGGATCTAGAATCTTGTGGGACGGGTTCTGAGCACAATGGTCTCCAGGTATTCGCAGTTTACTAGGATTCCGTCTCCAAGTATACGGTTGCCTTGGATAGTGCGTTTTACAATGTGGTATGTCCGGATCTAGAATCTTGTGGTGCGGGTTCTGAGCACTATGGTGTCCAGAGTAAGCGGTTTCCTAGGATACGGTTGGCTTGGAACTGCATTCTAGAATGTGGTGTGTCAGTATCTAGAATCTTGTGGGGCACGGTCTGAGCACAAAGGCCTCCTGAGATAAGCGGTTTCCTAGGATACGGTTTCCAAGGATACGGATGACTTGGATACGGGGTTCTAGAATGTGGTTTGTCAGGATCTTGAATCTTGTGCGACGGGTTCTGAGCACTATGGTCTCCATAGATAAGCGGTTTCCTAGGATACGGTTGGCTTGGAACTGCATTCTAGAATGTGGTGTGTCAGTATCTAGAATCTTGTGGGGCACGTTCTGAGCACAAAGGCCTCCTGAGATAAGCGGTTTCCTAGGATACGGTTTCCAAGTATACCGTTGTCTTGGTTACTGCGTTTTACAATGTGGTTTTTCAGGTTTTAGAATTGTGGTGCGGGTTCTGAGCACTATGGTCTCCAGAGATAAGCGGTTTCCTAGGATACGGTTTCCAAGGATACAGTTGCCTTGAATACTGAGATCTAGAAAGCGATGTGTCAGGATCGAGAGTCTTGTGGGGCGAGTTCTGAGTACGATGGCCTCCTCAGATAAGCGGTTTCCTAGGATACGGTTTCCAAGAATAGAGATGCCTTGGATACGGCGTTCTAGAATGTGGTGTGTCAGGATCTAGAATATTGTGGTGCGGGTTCTGAGCACAATGGCCTCCTGAGATAAGCGGTTTCCTAGGATACGGTTTCCAAGGATACGGTTGCCTTGGATACTGCATTCTAGAATACGGTGTGTCAGGATCTGGAATCTTGTGGTGCGGGTTCTGAGCACAATGGCCTCCAGAGTAAGCCGTTTCCTAGGATACGGTTTCCAAGGATACGGTTGCCTTGGTTACTGCATTCTAGAATGCGGTGTGTCAGGATCTAGAATCTTGTGGTGCGGGTTCTGAGCACAACGGCCTCCTGAGATAAGCGGTTTCCTAGGATACGGTTTCCAAGGATACGGTTGCCTTGGTTACTGCATTCTAGAATGCGGTGTGTCGGGATCTAGAATCTTGTGGTGCGGGTTCTGAGCACAATAGCCTCCTGAGATAAGCGGTTTCCTAGGATAAGGTTTCCAAGGATACGGTTGCTTTGGATACTGCATTCTAGAATACGGTGTGTCAGGATCTGGAATCTTGTGGTGCGGGTTCTGAGCACAATGGCCTCCAGAGTAAGCCGTTTCCAAGGATACGGTTTCCAAGGATACAGTTGCCTTGAATACTGAATTCTAGAAAGCGGTGTGTCAGGATCTAGAGTCTTGTGGGGCAAGTTCTGAGCACAATGGCCTCCTCAGATAAGCGGTTTCCTAGGATACGGTTTCCAAGAATAGATATGCCTTGGATACGGCGTTCTAGAATGTGGTGTGTCAGGATCTAGAATCTTGTGGTGCGGGTTCAGAGCACTATGGTCTCAGAGAGTAAGCAGTTTCCTAGGATACGGTTTCCAAGAATACGGTTGCCTTGGATACTGCATTCTAGAATACGGTGTGTCAGGATCTGGAATCTTGTGGTGCGGGTTCTGAGCACAATGGCCTCCAGAGTAAGCCGTTTCCTAGGATACGGTTTCCAAGGATACGGTTGCCTTGGATACTGCGTTCTAGAATGCGGTGTGTCAGGATCTAGAATCTTGTGGTGCGGGTTCTGAGCACAATGGCCTCCTGAGATAAGCGGTTTCCTAGGATAAGGTTTCCAAGGATACGGTTGCCTTTGATACTGCATTCTAGAATACGGTGTGTCAGGATCTGGAATCTTGTGGTGCGGGTTCTGAGCACAATGGCCTCCAGAGTAAGCCGTTTCCTAGGATACGGTTTCCAAGGATACGGTTGCCTTGGTTACTGCATTCTAGAATGCGGTGTGTCAGGATCTAGAATCTTGTGGTGCGGGTTCTGAGCACAACGGCCTCCTGAGATAAGCGGTTTCCTAGGATACGGTTTCCAAGGATACGGTTGCCTTGGTTACTGCATTCTAGAATGTGGTGTGTCGGGATCGAGAATCTTGTGGTGCGGGTTCTGAGCACAATAGCCTCCTGAGATAAGCGGTTTCCTAGGATAAGGTTTCCAAGGATACGGTTGCTTTGGATACTGCATTCTAGAATACGGTGTGTCAGGATCTGGAATCTTGTGGTGCGGGTTCTGAGCACAATGGCCTCCAGAGTAAGCCGTTTCCAAGGATACGGTTTCCAAGGATACGGTTGCCTTGGTTACTGCATTCTAGAATGCGGTGTGTCAGGATCTAGAATCTTTTGGTGCGGGTTCTGAGCACAATCGCCTCCTGAGGTAAGCGGTTTCCTAGGATACGGTTTCCAAGGATACGGTTGCCTTGGATACTGCATTCTAGAATACGATGTGTCAGGATCTAGAATATTGTGGTGCGGGTTCTGAGCACAATGGCCTCCTGAGATAAGCGGTTTCCTAATATACGGTTTCCAAGGATACGGTTGCCTTGGTTACTGCATTCTAGAATGCGGTGTGTCAGGATCTAGAATCTTGTGGTGCGGGTTCTGAGCACGATGGCCTCCTGATATAAGCGGTTTCCTAGGATACGGTATCCAAGGATATGGTTGCCTTGGATACTGCATTCTAGAATGCGGTGTGTCAGGATCTAGAATCTTGTGGTGCGGGTTCTGAGCACAATGGCCTCCAGAGTAAGACGTTTCCTAGGATACGGTTTCCAAGGATACGGTTGCCTTGGTTACTGCATTCTAGAATGCGGTGTGTCAGAATCTAGAATCTTGTGGTGCGGGTTCTGAGCACAATAGACTCCTGAGATAAGCGGTTTCCTAGGATACGGTTTCCAAGGATACGGTTGCACTCGATACAGCATTCTAGAATGCGGTGTGTCAGGATCTAGAATCTAGTGGGGCTGGTTTGAGCACAATGGCCTCCAGAGATAGGCCGTTTCCTAGGATACGGTTTGTAAGTATACGGTTGCCTTGGAGACTACGTTTTAGAATGTGGTGTGTCAGGATCTAGAATCTTCTGGGGCGGGTCTGAGCACAATGTCCTCCTGAGATAAGCGGTTTCCTAGGATATGGTTTCCAAGGATACGGTTGGCTTGCATATGGGGTTCTAGAATGTTGTGTGTCAGGATCTAGAATCTTGTGGGGCGGGTTCGAAGCACAATGGCCTCCATATATAAGCGGTTTCCTAGGATAAGGTTTCCAAGGATACAGTGGCCTTGGCTACGGCGTTCTAGAATGTGGTGTGTCAAAATCTAGTATCTTGTGGTTCTGGTTCTGAGCACTATGTTATCCAGAGTAGGCGGTTTCCTAGGATACGGTTTCCAAGGATACGGTTGGCTTGCATATGGGGTTCTAGAATGTTGTGTGTCAGGATCTAGAATCTTGTTGGACGGGTTCTGAGCACCATGTCCTCCATATAAAAGTGGTTTCCAAGGATACTGTTTCCAAGGATACGGTTGCCTTGGATACTGCGTTTTACAATGTTCATTGTCAGAATCTAGAATCTTGTGGGGCAGGTTCTGAGCACAATGGTCTCCAGAGATAAGAGGTTTCCTAGGATACGGTTTCCAGGATACGGTTGCCGTGGACACGGAGTTCTAGAATGTGGTGTGTCAGGATCTAGAATATTGTTGGTCAGGTTCAGAGAACAATAGTCTACAGGAATACGCGGTATCCTAGGATACGGACTCCAAGAATACGGTTGCCTTGGATACTGCATTCTAGAATGCGGTGTGTCAGGATCTAGAATCTTGTGGTGCGGGTTCTGAGCACAATGGCCTCCTGAGATAAGCGGTTTCCTAGGATACGGTTTCCAAGGATACGGTTTCCTTGGTTACTGCATTCTGGAATGCGGTGTGTCAGGATCTAGAATCTTGTGGTGCGGGTTCTGAGCACAACGGCCTCCTGAGATAAGCGCTTTCCTAGGATACGGTTTCCAAGGATACGGTTGCCTTGGATACTGCATTCTGGAATGCGGTGTGTCAGGATCTAGAATCTTGTGGTGCGGGTTCTGAGCACAACGGCCTCCTGAGATAAGCAGTTTCCTAGGATACGGTTTCCAAGGATACGGTTGCCTTGGATACTGCATTCTAGAATGCGGTGTGTCAGGATCTAGAATCTTGTGGTGCGGGTTCTGAGCACAATGGCCTCCTGAGATAAGCGGTTTCCTAGGATACGGTTTCCAAGTATACGGTTGCCTTGGATACTGCATTCTAGAATGCGATGTGTCAGGATCTAGAATCTTGTGGTGCGGGTTCTGAGCACAATGGCCTCCTGAGATAAGCGGTTTCCTAGGATACGGTTTCCAAGGATACGGTTGCCTTGGTTACTGCATTCTAGAATGCGGTGTGTCAGGATCTAGAATCTTGTGGTGCGGGTTCTGAGCACAACGGCCTCTTGAGATAAGCGGTTTCCTAGGATACGGTTTCCAACGATACGGTTGCCTTGGATACGGCGTTCTCGAATGTGGTGTGTCGGGATCTAGATTCTTGTGTTGCGGGTTCTGAGCACAATGGCCTCCAGAGTAAGCCGTTTCCTAGGATACGGTTTCCTAGGATACGGTGCCTTTGTTACTGCATTCTAGAATGCGGTGTGTCAGGATCTAGAATCTTGTGGTGCGGTTTCTGAGCACAACGGCCTCCTGAGATAAGCGGTTTCCTACGATACGGTTTCAAAGGATACGGTTGCCTTGGTTACTGCATTCTAGAATGCCGTGTGTCAGGATCTAGAATCTTGTGGTGCGGGTTCTGAGCACAATGGCCTCCTGAGATAAGCCGTTTCCTAGGATACGGTTTCCAAGGATACGGTTGCCTTGGATACTGCATTCTAGAATGCGGTGTGTCAGGATCTAGAATCTTGTGTTGCGGGTTCTGAGCACAATGGCCTCCAGGGTAAGCCGTTTCCTAGGATACGGTTTCCAAGGATACGGTGCCATGGTTACTGCATTCTAGAATGCGGTGTGTCAGGATCTAGAATCTTGTGGTGCGGGTTCTGATCACAATGGCCTCCTGAGATAAGCGGTTTCCTAGGATACGGTTTCCAAGGATACGGTTGCCTTGGTTACTGCATTCTAGAATGCGGTGTGTCGGGATCTAGAATCTTGTGGTGCGGGTTCTGAGCACAATGGCCTCCTGAGATAAGCGGTTTCCTAGGATACGGTTTCCACGGATACGGTTGCCTTGGTTACT